>NC_053026.1:523623389-523923389 GCF_003073215.2 Triticum urartu
CGGGCACCGCACCGTGAAAAATAGTGTTGGATTGCTTAAGACTCTTATCAGTCAACCCCATCAGGCGAAACGTCTCATCATAGAGGATGTTGATGCTACTACCTCCGTCCATGAGTACTTTAGTGAATTTATATCCACCAAACTGAGGCTCCACTACCAAGGCCAAGTGACCCGGATTGTCGATCCGGGGAGGATGATCCTCTCTGCTCCACACAATAGGTTGTTCTGACCACCGTAAGTAACGCGAAATCGCCGGCTCAACGGCATTGACATCCCTTTTGTGAAGCTTTTGGTCCCTCTTACACAAGCTAGTGGTAAATACATGATATTGTCCACTATTCAACTGCTTTGGGTTGCTCTGATATCCGGATTGCTGCTGATTACCTTGGCCGGGTTGTGGATTATAACCTCCTTGGTTACCCGTATGCCCCTGACCTTGAAAACCGCCTCCACCTGAACCGGCGCCCAGGCCATGAAAGCCGCCTCCACCTGAACCGCTGCCAGGGCCATGACTTCCATCAAATGCATTTGAATTCTTGAATGCCTTCATGATTGTACAGTCCTTCCACAGATGGGTGGCTGGCTTCTCCCGGGTGCCGTGTCTTGTACAAGGTTCATTCAATAGTTGCTCAAGGGTGGGGCCTGACCCGCCCGACCGAGGGGGTTGCCTACCCTTGCGCCGTTGATTGTTGCCCTGCACATTGGTGTTAGCCACAAATTCGTCAGCCTTACATTTATTACCTCCTTGATTTGCTGGGTTATGCTGGTGACCCTTGCCGTTGCCGTTCTTCTTTCCCTTCCGTGTCTTTTCTTCATCAGACACATGGTCCTTGGTACTATCAGAATCGGCATACCTAACGAGAGCCTCCATCAACTGGCTCATGTCATGGTAGTCACGTTTAAGCCGCCCCAGCTTCTACTTCAGAGGTTCAAAACGTCAATTTTTCTCCAACATTAAGACTGCCGAACCGGCATCCATCTTATCAGATGAATGAATTATCTCCTTGACCCGGTGCACCCAATGGGTTGTGGACTCACCTTCCTCTTGTTTACAATTAGCCAAGTCCACGATTGACATAGGTTGGTTGCATGTGTCCTTGAAGTTCTGAATGAACCGGGCCTTTAACTCCGCCCATGAGCCGGTGGAATTGGGGGGCAACCCTTTTAGCCAAGTACGAGCCGTTCCATCCAACATCATGGTGAAATATTTAGCCATTGCCGCGTCGCTGACCTCCAACAGCTCCATGGCCATCTCATAACTCTCAATCCAGGCCCTAGGCTGCAAATCGGCCATGTAATTAGGCACCTTACGAGGCCCCTTGAAATCCTTTGGCAAACGCTCATTGCGTATGGCCGGAACCAGGCAAGGAACACCTCCGGTTCTTGTGGCCACTCCTGCCTCAACTGAGGTTGCTGGATAAGCCGAAAATGTTTGATGAGCCGCCTGTTCCGCCGCCAGTTGAACCGCTCGCTCAGCCTCTTGTCGGATCCTCTCCTGATCCGCCAAGTTAAGGGCTCCAGCCTGTCCCGGCTCATGCCTGTGCGGCCGGTTGCAGCGTTGAACATTGCTTGACATGTCAGCTAAATCCATATGCCTACTGTAGCTTGGGCTCCGGCTCGGGCGAGGGGTTGAATGGATCCTGTGTCGATTGTAATAGTATGCATTCTGATGCGCCAAAGCTATTTGAAGAAGTTCTCTCACCCTTCGTGTTTCGATCGCCGCCGAAGAGTCGCCCTCCATCGGGAGAGCCGCCAAACGAGCCAAACCTGCAATGAGGTTTTCCAATGGATTGGAGAAGTGACCCGGTGGTGTTGGTACATAATGAGGCGGAGTGGTATGTATACGAGGCGGTTCCATGGCGCGCGGCTGAACCGGTGCCCCGGGTGTCGTGATCCAATTTGCCTCTGGCGGGTTACTTGTCCCGGCCCTGGGCGTATGAAAAAGGTTCCTAGGATCGAGCGTCAGAGGTAGACGTGACTGTGTTTTCTGATGCCTTCTTCTCATGACCTCGTTTGACGCGTTCAGATCCACCGAGAGCCGGAAAGTCTCTGCTTGAAGCTGTTGAGCACGAGCGTCCAAACCGCCCGCTCCGCGGCCATCCTGACCTCTTCTGCTACTAAATTTTCTTTAGCTTGTACCATCTCCTCACGTACGCATGCCACCTCTGCGTCATGCTGAGCTTGATTCGCCTGCTCTACCACGGCAGTCAACAGGGTCATCAGTTTATCCATGAGGTCCATCAGAATCTGAGCCGGGGGCGCACGGGGTCTCCTAACCCGGCTGCGGCTGACCCGGTAGTTGTTGCTACCGCTGTTGTGGAGTTCTGCCCCGGCTGTGTTCCTGCCATGAAGACTCCGGCCCAATTCGGCGGCTCAAGGGGGTCCGAAATACTGCTGCCATCGAAACAGCCCCCGAGCATGCCATCCTGCAGCTGATACAAAGAGTCCGTCTCTCCCGTTGATGATGTGGCGTCAGAACAGATGACCGTCTCACCGCCATCCACCGATTCTTTAGAGTATTCACCACCGTGGATGCAACCTATGAAGGCATGCTTCACGACAGATTGAACACAGGTGGACCTCGCGTGCTGAGCCATCTCGATGAGGTTGGTGTGGACGTCCAGCTCAGTGCCCGACTCGCCGATCCGGCCGATGAATACATGAATTCCGCCGAAGGGGGCTCGATACCTGTACTCAATTGAGCTGGCCTCAGGGCACCAGCCTTCGTCGTCGATGTAGAGCTTGCCGAGACGACTCTTGGTCATCCAACCCACAGCCACTAGTGCAGAATCGGGCAATAGCACCGGTTCGTAAGGCCCTTTAGTGCCGGTTCGGTAACCGGCACTAAAGTGTGGGCACTAAAGCCCCCCCCCCTTTAGTACCGGTTCAGCACGAACCGATGCTAAAGGGCAACCACGTGGCATGAGCCAGCTCCGGGGGCAGGGAGCCCTTTAGTACCGGTTGGTGATACCAACCGGTATTAAAAGGTTGGGGGGGTTGGGTTTATGATTTCTTTTTCATTTAATTTTGTGTTTTCCATTTAATTCTTTTTCGTTTGCTGGTATTTTACGATACTACATATTGTACATGTTATGCATATATATAAATAGAATTTCTAGTAGAACCGATCATATATATATATATATCACCGAATGTCTCACAACCACCATTAATTAATTCACACATATACACACATGTATATATATACAATTAGCTAGCTATATACAATTTCTCCTAATTGGTCCCTTCGGAGCCAGTGGCATTAGCCTAATTGGTGCCTCCAGACCACGATGACAATTGGAAGTGGTTCATGGAGGCGGTAGCAGGTAATAGTATTCTCCTTTGGGATCTATGACCTGGTCGAGCAAAACTCCCGCTATTTTCTCTTGAATTGCTTCTATGCGGTCCTCTGCTAGGAGCTGCTCCCGCACCTCTTTGAACTGTTAAGAAGGAGATCAATATGCATGTGTATTAGTTGTGTGACTAGATATCGATAATGGTGTAAAAATTGTGAATAGTGTTCTGACAAACGTACCCACTCCTTTCTTTGAGATCTACTCCTTTCGGACGCCATCATGCGAATGTTCTCGCAAACATAGTATGCACACAGATTATTCCCCGGCGCCTGCTTCAGGGCCTTTACGAGAATGGAATTTGATCAGATAATAATTAATCAAGCATGATAATTAAAGAGATGGCAGCTAGCTAGCTAGTACTACTTAATTACTTACCTTGGGTCGATGCCATTTTAGCTTTTTTTCCATTGGCCTGGAGTGACGCTGATGAACTTTGCCCAAGCCCTGTCCACCGACAAAGAAAATGAATAAAGGGGTTATTAAATAGTTCATATCAGGAAATGACGAACTAAATAGGCCGAGATATAGTTAATAATGATTGAAATTACGTGTTGACTATCCCAAACAAGATGGTGTAGTCACTTGCTTTTTTAAGTAGTGAGTCCGGTATTTCAACTGTTCCTTCATCAACTTTAATGATTAACAAGATCCAGTGAAATCTGCATGCACACACGTTTGCATGTCTTAATTAAGCGGGAATATGTAAGCAAAAACATGTAGCTAGCTAGTAGGCAAAAACAGAATTTGTAGTACAAGACAGTGTGACTCACTCGAAGTTGTAAGGAAGTAGTATATCTTCATTGGTATTGAGGCGCTTGAAGAACTCTAGCATGCTTTCCTCTACACTTTTTTCATAATATGGATCTAATTTCCATGTGTATTCATTAATGGTATTTAGGTCAACGAACCCAATACCATAGCGTCCACCTTTTTTCATTTCATAAATCTTCATCCTGCATAATACCACAGAAAATAATATAGTGAGGATAATTACAGGTAATGATTGATCAAAATGATCACTACAGGTAGCTTGAGACTTAAATTATAGAAAGAAATCACTTACAGACAATAGCAACTGACAATAGATTTGTCAAGTGCGTCTTGATTGTATGACTGAAATAGTTCTGAATACTCAACGAACACAGCTTTCTCATGGTAGTAATGATCCTCCTTGACATTCACCATGAGGGACTCTCAATTGGAAATCTTGGTAATGTCCATGTACCATTGATTCAATTCATACATTCTCGTTGGGAGCTTCTTGACCTCGTCTGGCTCGACCAAAGGTTGGCCCCGGACATATTTCCGTTTTATTTCCTCCTCTGTAATCAGAGACATGGGCTCGATATCGAGGAGTTGTCCAACAGTGATCATGAGGCTTTTAGCCTGCTCAATATGCTCCTCGGTTATTACCACATCGCCCAGCCCGGGAACGTTAATGGTTTGCCCACAATAATATTGGGCGCGCGTACTCTCATGTGTTGTTGGCACAACAAGCGGGGGGATTGATTGCGCCGCCTGTTCTCCCAGCTGGGGAACAGTTTTACCGCTCCTTTTGCCAGCTGATTTGCTCGATCTCGAGCTCGCCTCTTTCTGTAGACGTGCTCGATTTAACTTCCTGAGGTGGCGCTCATAGTCTGTGACAACAGGCTTGGGAGCTGGTTCTCTAGCCATACGAATGAAGTGGTCAATCTTTTCCTCAAGCACTTTCTCCCTTGGCGGCGGTGGCGGTTTCGGTGCAAAATGGGCTTCCTCCTCGGACTTGTCGTAAGGCCTTTGCGGAAGAGGCGCGAGGCTGCTTGGACCATAATGAGACCGCTTGCCTCCGCATGTACCTCCAGTACTACCTCGACTTGTACCTGTTGGGGATCGTAGCAGAAATTTAAAATTTTCTACGCATCACCAAGATCAATCTATGGAGTAATCTAGCAACGAGGGAAGGGGAGTGCATCTACATACCCTTGTAGATCGCTAAGTGGAAGCGTTGCAAGAATGCGGATGAAGGAGTCGTACTCGTAGCGATTCAGATCGCGGTTGATTCCGATCTAAGCGCCGAACCACGGCGCCTCCGCGTTCAACACACGTGCAGCCCGGTGACGTCTCCTACGCCTTGATCCAACGAGGGGAGAAGGATACGTTGGGGAAGACTCCGTCCAGCAGCAGCACGACGGCGTGGTGGTGGTGGAGGAGCGCGGGACTCCAGCAGGGCTTCGCCAAGCACTATGAGAGACGAGGAGGGAGAGGGGTAGGGCTGCGCCAACAGGGGAAGAACCTCGTGTGTTGGGCTGCCCCTTTGCCTCCACTATATATAGGGGAAGGGGAGGGGCTGCGCCTCCATCTAGGGTTCCCTCCCTAGGGGTGGCGGCAGCGCCAAAACCCATCTAGGGTTGCGGCCAAGGGGGGAGAGAGAGGAGGCGCACCTAGGGTGGGCCTTAAGGCCCATCTGCCCTAGGGTTTGCCCCCCTCCCCTCTAGGAGGCGCCTTGTGCCTTGGTGGGAGGCGCCCCGGCCCACCTAGGGGCTAGTCCCTTCCGACTATTGGCCCATGTAGGCCTCCGGGGCTGGTGGCCCCACCTAGTGGACCCCCGGACCCCTCCGGTGGTCCCGGTACACTACCGGTGACGCCCGGAACACTTCCGGTGGCCAAAACCATACTTCCTATATATCAATCTTTACCTCCAGACCATTCCGGAACTCCTCGTGACGTCCGAGATCTCATCCGGGACTCCAAACAACATTCCGTGACCACGTACATACTTCCCCTATAACCCTAGCGTCATCGAACCTTAAGTGTGTAGACCCTACGGGTTCAGGAGTCATGCATACATGGCCGAGACAACTCTCCGGTCAATAACCAACAGCGGGATCTGGATACCCATGTTGGCTCCCACATGCTCCACGATGATCTCATCGGATGAACCACACTGTCAAGGATTCAATCAATCCCGTATACAATTCCCTTTGTCTATCGGTACGATACTTGCCCAAGATTCGATCGTCGGTATCCCGATACCTTGTTCAATCTCGTTACCGGCAAGTCTCTTTACTCGTTCCGTAACACATCATCCCGTGATCAACTCCTTGATCACATTGTGCACATTATGATGATGTCCTACCGAGTGGGCCCAGAGATACCTCTATGTTTACACGGAGTGACAAATCCCAGTCTCGATTCATGCCAACCCAACAGACACTTTCGGAGATACCTGTAGTGTACCTTTATAGCCACCTAGTTACGTTGTGACATTTGGCACACCCAAAGCAGTACTCCTACGGTATCCGGGAGTTGCACAATCTCATGGTCTAAGGAAATGATACTTGACATTAGAAAAGCTTTAGCATACGAACTACACGATCTTTGTGCTAGGCTTAGGATTGGGTCTTGTCCATCACATCATTCTCCTAATGATGTGATCCCGTTATCAACGACATCCAATGTCCATGGTCAGGAAACCGTAACCATCTATTGATCAACGAGCTAGTTAACTAGAGGCTTACTAGGGACATGGTGTTGTCTATTTATCCACACATGTATCTGAGTTTCCTATCAATATAATTCTAGCATGGATAATAAACGATTATCATGAACAATGAAATATGATATAATAATAACTAATTTATTATTGCCGCTAGGGCATATTTCCAACAGTACCGCTACGCACCATAGCTGAGGCGGCCCTCTTCCATGATTGCTGAGGCGGCGAAGACGGCTGACGTGGCTGAGTTGGAGGAGGAGGAGTGGCCTGAAGCTGTGCCAGACTTGGAGGAGGAGTGGCCTGACGCTTTGCCGGACTTGGAGGAGGAGGAGTGGCCTGAAGCTGTGCCGGACTTGGAGGAGGAGTGGCCTGACGCGTTGGTGGACTTGGAGGACCGGGAGTCTGCTGACTCAGTGGCGGACTTCGACGAGGAGTCGGATGACGCGGTGTTGGTGGCCTTCGAAAGATGATGCAATCCTTTCTCTATAGGATGATATGATGGTTGGCCTCTCCCAGTGTGTGCTCCTCGTCACCTCCAGGAATGTCAAGCTGTAGCCCCGAATATTGGTCCACCACCTCATCAACCAAGACACGAGCATAGCCCGCTGGAATCGGGTTGCAATGGAAGGTTGCCTCAGGGGGCACTACTAGGAAAAGGGCTACTAATGGCGCACCAGTTTTGCCTACTAATGGCGCATCACTCGTGCGCCATTAGTATCACGCCACTAGTATTTTTTACTAATGGCGCACCACTGGTGCGCCATTAGTATAGGCCACGGTGCGCCATTAGTATAGGCCACTGGTGTGCCATTAGTATAGGCCACGGTGCGCCATTAGTATTTTTGAATTTTGAAGGCGGGAAAATAGTAGTGGTGCACCGTCTAAACCCCACCGTGCGCCATTGCTATTTTTGAATTTAGAATTTGGATCTAGATCGTGATTTTTTGCCCATTTTTTGCTAGTTTTTTTGCTCGTTTTTTGGCACGATATTATTTCAAATTTTGTTCCTGTTTTTGGATCTTGTACGTTCTTTTGCCGTGTTCTTTTGCCGGAGAGGAGTTCGCCAGAGAGGAGGAGGAGGAGGTCACCGGAGAGGCGCTCGCTTACATCGCCAGAGAGGAGGAGGAGGTCACCGGAGAGGAGTTCACCGAAGCATCGGAGAGGAGGAAGGAGAAACCATGAGGGAATGGGAGGAGAGGAGGGAGGAGGAGCTCACCGGAGAGGAGGGAGGAGAAACCGAGAGGGGAGGGGAGGGGAGGGGAGGAGAGGAGAGGAGGGAGGAGGAGGTCGCCGGAGAGGAGGAGGGTAGTATGGTGGAGGAGAGAAGGGAAGATGGAGTGGAGGAGAGGAGGAGATGGAGTGGAGGAGAGGAGGAGTGGAGGAGGTGCGCCCAGCCATATATACGACATAGTAATGGCGCACCGTGGGCAGATGCGCCATTACTAACTTTTTTATTTTTTGATTTATTTTGAATTTTGAAGGCGGGAAGATACTAATGGCGCACCATGGGCAGGTGTGCCATTAGTAACTCTTTTTTATTTTTTGACTTTTTTGAAGGCGGGAAGATACTAATGGCGCACCATGGGCAGGTGCACCATTAGTAACTTTTTATTTTTATTTTTTTGACTTATTTTGAATTTTGAAGGCGGGAAGATACTAATGGCGCACCATGGGCAGGTGCGCCATTAGTAAGTTTGAATTTTTTTAAAATTTTTTTGCCTCTCCAGATTTTAAAAGCCCCGTATCTTTTTTTCTGTTAGGTTTTTGAGGATTTTGAAAATGTTTAACGGGGTTTTCCCCGTTATATTCGGATGTAACTTTTCGAGTAGATGATTTTTCATATAAAAAACTATTTCATCCGAGTTCGTACGCAAAAGTTATGCCCGTTTTTACAAATTCTTGAGAGGTTTTGCAAAAAGTTGAAAATTCATGTTTGTAAATTTTGCTAACAACTAGACCACATATCACATGGGAATCTTATTTTCTTTTATTTTTTTGACATTTCTATCATTTTCTTTTATTTATTTTTTTAAACTGAAAAGGCGGTCCAGGGGGTGCATTCGGGCGAATGTTTGGGCCAAGTTACTAATGGCGCACCGTGGCATGGTGCGCCATTACTAGTTGCACGGTGCACCATTAGTAGGAAAAAAAATTCCTACTAATGGTGCACCGTGGAGTGGTGCGCCATTACTAGTTCAACTAGTAATGGCGCACCACTCCCACGGTGTGCCATTAGTAGTTTTGAAAAAAAAATTACTAATGGCGCACCGTGGACGTGGTGCGCCATTAGTATTTGCACACTAATGGCGCACCAACACATGGTACGCCATTAGTATATAGTAATGGCGCACCACATGTCTGGTGCGCCATTAGTGTCAATTCCATCTATAGCCCTTTTCCTAGTAGTGGGGATTTGTAAAAGCAACGGCGTCCACCACCTTAATGGATATGTTCTTCATTTTGAAGTGTAGCTCGCAGTTAGTGTTCTCCATGATGTCATCCACTGGGTAGCTATCCAACAATGCGTCACCCGAGGCGGAACCCATGCTGCTTCTCGGCATGGATGGGAGGGTGCTATCCAATGCTGGATCATCCGCTAGCTGCTGCAGCTGCTGAGACCCCCTTTGCTGGCTAAGTGAGTCGATCTGCTCCTGCTGCCGCTGGAATTTGACTACCAAGTCCGCGTGCGCTCATTCTAGGCCTTGAAGGCGTTCATAGTCCAGCTTTCTCTGCTCCTCCTCCATCTTCCTCTTCTTATCCTCCGCAATCTTCTTTCTCGCACGGGTTTTGTAGTCGGCGTTCCAGTCCGAAAACCCCTCATACCACGGAATAGCGCCATTGCCTCATGTTCTTCTCGGGTGTTCGGGATTTCCCAGGGCACGCGTAAGCTCGTCGTTTTCTCTGTTGGGCTCGAACACCCCCGATCGAGCCTCTTCTATTGCAACAAGTAGCTTATCTTCGGCTCCGTCCAGACATGCCTTCTTCGAAATTTTGCCTGTCTTCGGGTCCAACTCCCCCCCCCATGCGCATAGAACCAAGTCCTGCACCTGGGGGGTCAGCTCAATGTTTCTGGAGTGACACCTGCATCCTCCATCTCTTTCTCAGACTTATTCCACTTAGGCATTCCCACCGTGTAGCCACCTGGCCCCAGCTTATGGAACTTATCCTTTTTTGCGGCATTGGCCTTGTTTATTCTCGACCGTTCCTTAGATAATTCCGGTTCCTTGAATTTCACAAAATTGGCCGAATGAGCACTTTGCTTCTCTAGTGTTCCCTTGAATACTGGAGTCTCCTTTCCTCCCTTGACGTACTCGTCCCATACACGATTCATGTGGTTGTTGAATGCAACCGCCATCTTCCTAAGAGCAGCGTCCTTGACTTTCTCCACATCTGCATCTGTGAAATGATCTGGTAGGGTGAAATGTTCCATGAGCGTTTCCCAAAGTAGAAGTTTTTGTCTGTTGTCGACAAAAGTAAGATCTGGACGTGGCTTTGCTGGCTCTCTCCATTCTTAAGAGAGATCGGGAGTTGGTCCTTCACAAGAACTCCGCACTGACGAATGAACTTGTCCGCAATCTTCTTAGGCGTTAATAGTTCGCCATTAGGTTTGATGGCCTCGATATTGTACTTTACGCCCTCCTTCAAATTTTTGTTCGGGCCTCGTACTGTCCTGCTGCCTGAAGATTTTCTCGATCCAGATGGATGAAGGAAGAAAGATCGATTCGTTAATATATAACTTCAAGTCATTTAAAACATGTGATGATCACCAGATGCCTGCTTATATAAATATACCTCACCGGTCTTTGTTGTTTCAAGATCAACATTTTCTTTGTCATGTTCATAGTTCATGACTTCATCAATTCGGTCGTCGCGATCGAATATCATATCACCCTCCCCGGTGTTGTTTAGATATTCGGAGCCGTCATAATCTTCTTCATTCTGATCATCATCTGGCCCGCGAGGATTGCGCATGATATTGAACAGGGCCTCTTCTCCCTCTCTACCAGTATTGTCCGCCATAGGTTTTATTTAACTAATCCAAAAGAAATATATTCAAATTACAATGCATGGATGCAATCAATTAATAAGGAAAAACTGAATCAATCATAGTACATAATAAGGATCATCGAATATAATCTCGAATACGTCGTCTCGAATAATAGATATAATCTCGAATACATCGTCTCGAATAATATATATAATCTCGAATAAATCATCTCAAACATTATATATCGAATACATCACTAGCTAGCTAGCTAGCTAATAAAGATCGAATACTAGAGAGTAATCTAGGCCACTCGCGGTTCCTGAGGCGCGGGCGGTGGACAACCAAAGTGAAGGAACCATCACTGGATCATAACTCGGGTGATCTCCCGAAAGAACCTGCCAGGTATTGGAGAACCTGACGTCCATAGCAGCTATGTAGCGATGGACGTGCTCGTCCTCCTCCCTCACACGGCGACGTACCACCTCCGGCTGGGCCGGCTCCCTCCGCACCGAAAGTGGCCCACGCGAACGCCACCAAAGGAGATCAGGGTCGACGACGGGACCTGGGGCCGGGTTCCTCACCAAGCATCGCGCCCCTGAAGGTAGCACCTCCCGGTGCCAGCCCGGCGGAGCCCAGTCCCGGACATGGGTCCTCTGAAGCAGGACGTCGTCGCGAACTGGTCGACGGCGAGGATGCGGGCCGGGCATCATCGACAACAAATACTATATGCTGCAAAAGTAAAGTAACATTTTTTAAATGATGGATTGTGATTTCATATATGCAAATTCTAAATTTTATAACTAAAACTAACATTTCTAATATTTCTATAACTAAAACTAACATATTTAATATTTCTATAACTAAAAAACATTTCTATATAACTAACATTTCTAATATAACTAACATTTCTATATAACTAACATTTCTAATATTTCTATATAACTAACATTTCTATATAACTAACATTTCTAATATTTCTATAACTAAAAAACATTTCTATATAACTAACATTTCTAATATTTCTATAACTAAAAAACAGAAAGATTTCTAACATTTCTATAACAATGTGTGTGGGGGGTACATGGCGGCCGGGGCAGGAGCTCACCGGCAAGGCGCGACGACGGGGACGGAGACGGAGACGGAGACGGCGACGGGGACGGGGCAGCGACGACGGGGATGGGACGACGATGACGGGGATGGGGACGGGCTGGGCGGGGACGATGGGAGGACAGGGCGCGGCGTGGCGCGGCAACGGGGACGACGGGGACGGCGACAGACGGCGACGGGGGTGGTTACGAGGGGCGGCGGCGACGGGGCAGAGGAGAAAGAAGCAGAGGGAGAGATGAGAAACTAACAAATTTTTTGAAGTGCTTTCTTATATAGAACAACCTTTAGTACCGGTTGGAGCCACCAACCGGTACTAAAGGTCTGTTTTGGCCAGGCCAAGCGGCGGGAACGGCACCCCTTTAGTACTGGGTGGTGGCTCCAACCGGTACTAAAGACCCCCCTTTAGTACCGGTTTGAGCCACCACCCGGTACTAAAAGGGGTGCACTGGCGCAGGTGCGGTGCGTCATGTTTAGTCCCACGTCGCTAGCCGAGGGGCATCCGCACTGGTTTATAAGCCCCAGTGTGGTAACTCCCTCGAGCTCCTCTCCAAAGCAGGCCTACTGGGCCTAAATGTTCTGTGCTACCCTATGGGCCTACTGGGCCTTTGTGGGCCTGCATCCTGGCCCAACAACAGGTTGGGTTTCTAGTCATATGCAGGCTGCTGTGGCGCAGTAGGTGGGCTTTTTTCTTATTTTTTGGCTTTATTTATTTTTGTTTTATTTATTTTTGAGTTGTTTTTTTACTGTAGTTAGAGTTTCTTTGTGAATATTTTTGCTTTAGGTAAAAAAAATTACAAACTTTCTGTTAGTGCCGGTAGTTTACAAATTTGAATAGTTTAAATTTTGAATTATTTGAAATTTGTGTGAATCACTAGTTTGTGAATAACTTAACTTTGAAAATAGATTTTTCAGTGATTCTTTTTTCTTATGTTTAATATTAGTGTGTTTTATCATTATATTCAATTTGGTAATGCTTAGGTTATTTAAAAAATGAAATGCCTTTGTAACGAATGAGTTTTCGTCCGAAACCCTGATACTTCGAAAGAGATTGTCCATTTTGTACACGAAGTGCATCCAGTTTTTGCGGTAACCCTCTCTACTTTTTTGCACATGCTATGTGGGTGAAATTATGATACCATGCCAACTTTCAACCTTTTTTGAGTTCATTTGAAATGCTTTTCAATTTCAGGGTCATTTAGCTGAAAAATTCAGTAAATGCACGAAAGAATTTGCTTGCACATAAAATTTCTTCATGTTTCAAATGCCAAAACACATAACTACCCTAACTATTACAGAGATTCCCTCCTGGGTGTGAAACACAGAAGAAAGTGATGATAGCGAAGCCGATCACATCCCAGATCTTTGGGTGTGAAACTTTTTCTTCGCGTGTGTCCCTTTGCGTCGTAGCCATGGAAAATCTTCATCATTTAACTGGATGCTCGGGTCAATATTCACTGTGAATGGAGTAATTGCATCAAACTTTTCATAATCTTCTGACATGTCTGTCTTGTCATCCACTCCCACAATGTTTCTCTTCCCAGAAAGAACTATGTGGCGCTTTGGCTCATCGTATGATGCATTCGCTTCCTTATCTTTTCTTTTTCTCGGCTTGGTAGACATATCCTTCACATAGAAAACCTGTGCCACATCATTAGCTAGGACGAATGGTTCGTCTGCATACGCAAGATTGTTGAGATCCACTGTTGTCATTCCGTACTGCGGGTCTTCCGTTACCCCGCCTCGTGTCATATTGACCCATTTGCACCGAAACAAAGGGACCTTCAAACCACGTCCATAGTCAAGTTCCCATATCTCCTCTGTGTAAACATAATATGTTTCCTTTCCCATCTTGGTTTCTACATCAAAGCAGACACCACTGTTTTGGTTGGTGCTCTTCTTATCTTGGGCGATCGTGTAAAATGTATTACCATTTATCTCGTACCCTTTGAAATTCATTATATTTGAAGATGGTAACTGGGACAGCGAGTATAGGTCATATTCAATAGAAGCATCATGCATGGTACGTGTCTGCAACCAGCCGGCGAAACTCCTGGTTTGTTCACATGTAATCCAGTCATCAGACCGCTCCGGGTGTTTGGAGCGTAGAAAATTCTTGTGTTCGTCCATATACGGAGCCACCAAGGCGGAATTCTATAGAACTGTGTAGTGTGCTTCAGTTAGAGAATGTCCGTCCATGCATATTATTTGATCCCCTCCTAGCGTGCCTTTTCCATCCAGTCTGCCCTTATGCCGCGATTCAGGAACACCAATCGGCTTAAGGTCAGGAATAAAGTCAATACAAAACTCAATGACCTCCTCATTTCATGGCCCTTGGAGATGCTTCCTTTTGGCCTAGCACGGTTATGAACATATTTCTTTCAGACACCCATGAACCTCTCAAAGGGGAACATATTCTGTAGAAATACAGGACCCAAAACGTTAATCTCTTCGCATAGGTGAACTAGGACGTGCGTCATGATGTTGAAGAAGGATGGTGGGAACACCAACTCAAAACTGACAAGACATTGCAGCAAATCATTCTCTAACCTTGGTATGATTTCTGGATCGATTACCTTCTAAGAGATTGCATTGAGGAATGCACATAGCTTCACAATGGCTAATCGAACGTTTTCCGGTAGAAGCCCCCTCAATGCAACCGGAAGCAGTTGCGTCATAATCACGTGGCAGTCTTGAGACTTTAGGTTCTGGAACTTTTTTCTCTGCCATGTTTATTATTCCCTTTATATTCGACGAGAAGCCAGACGGTACCTTAATACTGAGCAGGCATTCAAAAAATATTTCCTTCTCTTCTTTGGTAAGAGCATAGCTGGCATGACCCTGATGTATACCGTCTTTTCCGTGCATACGTTGCTGGTCCTCCCGTGCCTCAGGTGTATCTTTTGTCTTCCCATACACGCCCAAGAAGCCAAGCAGGGTCACGCAAAGATTCTTCGTCACGTGCATCACGTCGATTGTGGAGCGGACCTCTAGGTCTTTCCAATAGGGCAGGTCCTAAAATATACATTTCTTCTTCCACATGGGTGCGCGTCCGTCAGCGTCATTCAGAACAGATTGTCCGCCAGGACCCTTTCCAAAGACTATCTTCAAATCCTGGACCATATCATGTACATCAGCACTAGTACGGTGGCGAGGCTTCGTCCGGTGATCCGCCTCACCTTTGAAATGCTTGCCTTTCTTTCTTACGGCATGCCTGCTCGGAAGAAATCGACGATGTCCCAGGTACACATTCTTCTTACAATTAGCCAAATATATACTGTCGGTATCGTCCAAACAATGCGTGCATGCGCGGTATCCCTTGTTTGTCTGTCCTGAAAGGTTACTGAGAGCAGGCCAATCATTGATGGTCACAAACAGCAACGCCTTTAGGTCAAATTCTTCGCCCATGTGCTCATCCCACGCACGTACACCTGTTCCATTCCATAACTATAAGAGTTCTTCAACTAATGGCCTTAGGTACACATCAATATCGTTGCCGGGTTGCTTAGGGCCTTGGATGAGCACTGGCATCATAATGAACTTCCGCTTCATGCACAACCAAGGAGGAAGGTTATACAAATATAGAGTCACAGGCCAGGTGCTATGGTTGCTTCTCTGTTCCCCAAAAGGATTAATGCCATCTGCGCTTAGACCAAACCATACATTCCTTGCATCATCTGCAAACTCCTTCCCGTACTTTCTCTCGATTTTTCTCCACTGCGACCCGTCAGCGGGTACTCTCAACTTTCCGTCTTTCTTACGGTCTTCTCTGTGCCACTGCATCGCCTTGGCATGCTCTTTGTTTTGGAACAAATGTTTCAACCGTGGTATTATAGGAGCATACCACATCACCTTGGCAGGAATCTTCTTCCTGGGGCGCTCGACCTCAACATCACCAGGGTCATCGCGGCTGATCTTATAGCGCAATGCACCGCATACCGGGCAAGCGTTCAAATCCTCGTACTCACCGCGGTAGAGGATGCAATCATTAGGGCATGCATGTATCTTCTGCACCTCTAACCCTAGAGGGCAGACAACCTTCTTTGCTTCGTACATACTCTCGGGCAATTCGTTGTCCTTTGGAAGCATATTCTTTATCATTACCAGCAACTTTCCAAATCCCTTGTCAGATACACCATTCTCTGCCTTCCATTGTAGCAATTCTAGTGTGGGGCCCAGCTTTTTCTTGTCACCTACGCAATTCGGGTACAACAATTTTTTGTGATCCTCTAACATGCGCTGCAACTTCTTCTTCTCCAAATCACTTGCGCAGTTTCTCTTTGCATCGGCAATGGCCCGACCTAGATCATCAACGGGCTCATCCGATGCCTCTTCTTCAGCTTCTTCCCGCATTGTCGGCTCAGCTTCTTCCCTCATTGTTGTATCATCGTATTCAGGGAACCCATGGCCAGGATAGCTGTCGTCGTCCTCTTCTTCTTCATTGTCTTCCATCATAACCCCTCTTTCTCCGTGCTTGGTCCAAACATTATAGTGGGGCATGAAACCGGACTCAAACAAGTGGACGTGAATGGTTCTTGACGTAGAGTAATTGTGACCATTCTTATAGCCAGCACATGGACAAGGCATAAAACCATCCGCCCGCTTGTTTTCCTCAGCTTCAAGCAGAAAAGTATGCATGCCATTAATGAACTCGGGAGAGCATCGGTCATCGTACATCCATTGCCGGCTCATCTTCAATACACAGCACCGAAAACACCAAACTAATACAATACATAAAGTTCATACAACACTTAAATGCAAGAAACAAATAACTCTCTAGCTAAAGAATTTAAATGCAACAACAAATGCGATCAAGATCGCAACTAAGGTAACAATTGATCCAACAGCATAATGATACCAAGCCTCACTATGAATGGCATATTTTCTAATCTTTCTAATCTTCAAGCGCATTTTCTCCATCTTAATCTTGTGATCACCGACGACATCGGCGACATGCAACTCCAATTCCATCTTCTCCCCCTCAATTCTTTTCAATTTTTCCTTCAAATCCTCGTTTTCTCTTTCAATGCATCACCAGGGTCACCGCGGCTGATCTTATAGCGCAATGCACCGCATACTGGGAAAGCGTTCAAACCCTCATACTCACCGCGGTAGAGGATGCAATCATTAGGGCATGTATGTATCTTCTGCACCTCTAACCCTAGAGGGCAGATAGCCTTCTTTGCTTCGTACGTACTCTCGGGCAATTCGTTGTCCTTTGAAAGCATATTCTTTATCATTACCAGCAACTTTCCAAATCCCTTGTCAGATACACCATTCTCTGCCTTCCATTGTAGCAATTCCAGTGTGGTGCCCAGCTTTTTCTTGTCACCTACGCAATTCAGGTACAATAATTTTTTGTGATCCTCTAACATGCACTGCAACTTCTTCTTCTCCAAATCACTTGCGCAGTTTCTCTTTGCATCAGCAATGGCCCGACCTAGATCATCAGCGGGCTCATCCGATGCCTCTTCTTCAGCTTCTTCCCGCATTGCCGGCTCAGCTTCTTCCCGCATTACTGGCTCAGCTTCTTCCCTTATTGTTGTATCATTGTATTCAGGGAACCCATGGCCAGGATAGCTGTCGTCGTCCTCTTCTTCTTCATTGTCTTCCATCATAACCCCTCTTTCTCCATGCTTGGTCCAAACATTATAGTGGGGCATGAAACCGGACTCAAACAGGTGGACGTGAATGGTTCTTGACGTAGAGTAATTGTGACCATTCTTACAGCCAACACATGGACAAGGCATAAAACCATCCACCCGCTCGTTTGCCTTAGCCGCAAGCAGAAAAGTACGCACGCCATTAATGAACTCGGGAGAGCATCGGTCATCGTACATCCATTGCCGGCTCATCTTCAATAAACAACACCGAAAACACCAAATTAATACAATACATAAAGTTCATACATAAAGATCATACAATACTTAAATGCAACAAACAAATAACTCTCTAGCTAAAGAATTTAAATGCAACAACAAATGCGATCAAGATCGCAACTAAGGTAACAATTGATCCAACAGCATAATGATAGCAAGCCTCACTATGAATGACGTATTTTCTAATCTTTCTAATCTTCAAGCGCATTTTCTCCATCTTAATCTTGTGATCATCGACGACATTGGCAACATGCAACTCCAATTCCATCTTCTCCCCCTCAATTCTTTTCAATTTTTCCTTCAAATCCTCGTTTTCTCTTTCAACTAAATTTAACCTCTCGACAATAGGGTCGGTTGGAATTTCCGGTTCAACTACCTCCTACATACAAATATCTATGTCAACTTGATGGGCATAATTTGTCATAAACACGAAATGCAACAAATAGTTTTAAAAGAGAATATACCACATCCGAATCATAACCCGGACAAGGGTCGACGGGGACGGATATCAAAACCATGGCACTATGTATAACAAACAACGTATGGGTAAGATAATTATACGAGTAACTATATATCCAAATCACACAAACATCAATTTTTTATATAAAACATTCATGAACAAGAGGCTCACTGCAAGGTGGTGCCGGCGACGGGACGTTGCGGGCGATCGACGGTGGTTACGACGGAGATTTAGAAGGCACTAAGTAAACCACACCTACATATGCAAACTAAGTGTTATTTTTGACCTCAAATTGCATATAAATCAAATACTAGCACATATATATAATTCCTCCCTAATTACTAAACTCAAAAATCAATCACTATATAAAGCATTGCACAAGCTAATCTAGCAATGAGAGATGAAAGGACAAAGTTGCTAACCTTTGTGATCATTTGAATGGATGGGGGCCTTCAAATCTTGACAAATTTTGGGCAAAATGTGTGATGAGCTTGAGAGGAAGAGGGAAAGAATAGAGAGGAGAGGGGAAAGGGGAAGAACACAGCGAGCTCAGGTGGACGAAGGGTGTATGTAGGACAACCTTTAGTACCGGTTCGTGATACGACCCGGTACTAAAGGTGCTGGAGGGGCCCCGGACTGACAACATCCTACCACCACTCACTTCAGTACCGGTTCGTGGCACGAACCGGTGCTAAAGGTTCACCACGAACCGGTACTAATGATGTCTGCCCGCCTAGCCGTTGGAACCAGCACTAATGGACACATTAGTGCTGGCTCAAATTCAAACCGGTACTAATGTGCTTCACATTTGACCCTTTTTCTACTAGTGAGCGTATCCCTTGAGCCCTTCGAAGTTGCCCTTCAAGAACTCAAATCCACCGTGCGCTAGCCCCACGGTGGGAGCCAACTGCCGTGGAATTGTCACGGCAGATGTCCTAGCAAAAGGACTTAGTCGTAGGGCCATCGCAACTAGGAAGCTTAAAGGGGTTAATCGGGACAAAGGACACGAGAGGTTTTATACAAGTTCGGCCCCTTACGATGAAGATAAAAGCCTACGTCTAGTTGTGTTGATATTGCTGGGGTTTCGATCGCCAAGAGATTAGTTTGCCGGCTTGGTTATTGATCTCTTGTTTCTTGCCCTAAGCCGCCACCGGGTCGTCCCCTTATATACACGGGTTGACGCCTGGTGGCCTACAGAGTCCCTGCCGGCTCATAAATCGTGTCCGGCTTGGTGACTTCTTTACATGACTTTCTTTACAAGTCTTTCCTTACATACGGTGGTTTACAATATTGGGCCTTAAACCGCATCTAGGCCTTTAGGCCTTCTATAAGATTTAACAAACTAACGCCTTGAGTGTTTACTGGGCTTCCTTTATGACCCGCCATTGGGTCTTGACCCGGCCCCTCCTGGGCGGGTCATAACTGATAGCTATATCCCCAACAGAAACCATGCATCTTCTTGTCGAAGAAGCAAGAGGAGTAGACCTCAATAGCTTTGGAGATGTTGAATCTGCTAAAAATGTTGCAAAAAGAAAGCTGGATATTAATTTGGGAGTGCAGAGTATGCAAGAATGGACTATCATTCTGTCATTAATTATTGACTTGTCCATTAAGAAATGCTCTCTCGACATGCAGTTCAATTATCATAGTACTTAAGGGGAAGGCACTATGATGTGTTGGATAGCGCCTAACGCCCCGACGCTACTCTAGGACTTGGTATTTACCCATTGCCGGGGCCAGAGAGCAACAAAGAGCATACGAGGGCTGAGGCAAGTTGGAAATTCTCTAAGAGCATTACTAGTAGAACCCTCAAACCCTCAAACCCTCACTAGCATTTTAAGGGTCCAAAAATGATCTTTTTGTGCACTTTTACGGGTTGAAAAACAGGGGCAAAGATTAGAACCCTCAAACCCAACCCTTATAACGGAATATTCCCCATGAACAACGTTGTCGTTGCACGCGGGAGGTCGACGGGGCGGCCACCGGCGACGGGGGCGACTAGCAGCGGTGGTCGCGGGCATGGACGCGGGAGTTGGGAGGATTTTTCCCTCCCGCGCGAGTATAACCGCCAAATGAGGGTTGGGGTAGGTTTTGCTCCCCAACCCTTACTTTTGAGGATTGGGAGAGGGTTTGAGGGTTGGACCTTTAAAAAAATTTGAGGGTTTGAGGGTTAAGGGGTTCTAGTCTACGGCTTTTTTTCGACGAAAACTGTAAAAAAAACAGTTATTTTTAGGGGTTTGAGGGTTTGAGGGCTCTACTAGTAATGCTCTAAGTCAGCATGTAGCGTCTAAGTAAAAGGGCTATGCTCCATAGCATAGTGCCTAGACGAAAGGCTTCACACAACCAGGGGTGGGCACGGACATGGCCGCACCACACCATGTTGGCAGGAAGTGTAGCGCATGTCAGAATGGCGCTACCCGAAAGGGTTATTTCCGTGACATATTTTCGCCGAGAGTTTATTGTTTGAATTTGTTTCGACTTTGGGTCAGTTTTGTCCATTTTGCCCAGGGGGTGACCCTCCTTTTCAAAAAAAGGTACTGATGAATCACATCAGCTCAAAGTACTCATAATCGGTCCAATACATTGATACGTACATACAACAAATAACAATACTTAACATTGTAATGTAGCCTCGTACATGAATAATACACAAACTGACATGACACGAATAACTTAACACATCACTCCAACAACTTCGAAAATAAAATTTTAAATAACAATAAACCATCTTCGAGTCGACTCCAGGATTCAGCAATGCAACAAGCAAGCACTCCATGCCACTGCTGATATTTCATTCCTGGTCAGAACATGGCAAGAGGAGAAGCATGAGAGACAGATGATACTTACAGCAATACAATTATGAAACGAGATACATTAGACATATGCATAGCGCATAGACTATCATATCTACATATATTTACTAATTGATGCACCATTTTCTTAGAAAAACACATAAAAACTCTATTATCATATCTATATATTAGTCGAATTGAATCTTAGTAGCCTCCGAGGGAGTAACGTCCTCTTTGTCCACGTTCAGGGAAGGTTCCGTGTCCGTTTGCTGCCCACATGCAATCCTATAGCTTATTTTTTTTTGCTAATTGTGCATAGTGATAAATTTCACTAGTAGAAAACAGGGCTATGATCACGGGGTAATATTTACATTAGTCCCGGTTCAGTTACGAACCGGGACTAATGTGAGCATTGGTCCCGGTTCATGCGGCTAAGGCATTAGTCCCGGTTCACTCGGGCCCTTTAGTCCCGGTTTAAGATATGAACCGGGACTAAAGGGTGCGATGACCTTTAGTCCCGGTTCGTGCCTCAAACCGGGACTAAAGATTACACCTTTAGTCCCGGTTTGACGCACGAACCGGGACTAATGGGGTTGAGACCTTTAGTCCCGGTTCGTGCCACGAACCGGTACTAAAGGTCCCATTTTCAAACTCTACCCTCCCCCCCCTTGGATCGCCTTTTTAGTTTAAAAAAATAAAAGAAAATGATGGAAATGTCAAAAAAATAAAAAAAAACAAGTTTCTCATGTGATATGTGGTCTAGTTGTTGGGAAAATTTGCAAATGTGAATTTTGACTTTATTTGCAAAATCTCTCTGAAATTTGTAAAAATGGGCATAACTTTTGCATACTAATTCGGATGAAAAAGTTTTTTATATGAAAAATCATCTACTCGAAAAGTTACATCCGAATTTAACCGGGGGAACCCCGTTAAACATTTGCAAAATCCTCAAAAACCTGATAGAAAAAAGTTACGGGGCTTTTAAGATCTAGAGTGGAAAAATCGAAAAATATTCAAACAGTGGGCAAACTATGGTCAAACAATGGTCAAACTAATTATTCTAGAATATTAGTGTTACTAAATAATTATTTTAGTTATTTCAATTTTGGTCAAATCTGGTCAAACTGTGGTCAAACAATGGTCAAACTAATTATTCAAGAAATATTAGTGTTACTAAATAATTATTGTTTTTTAAAACAATAGTTTCAAACTCAAACAGTGAAATGTGTCACTTCATGCTCAAGCAAAATTCCTGAAGGTTAATAGGATTGACATCTTACTATTGTCAGGAAAACAACAAGTGCAGACTTGGAGCGAGGGAGAATAGAACCCGGAAGTTAAGCGTGCTCAGGCTGGGGGAGTGGGAGGATGGGTGACTGTTCGGGAAGTTAGATGATTTGGAATGATGAAGGATGGTGATTACAGACTAGAGGTTAAAATAATTCAGAAATTTGAAAATCAAAAAAAATTCAAAAAAAATCATAAAATTTCCTTTATTCCCGGTTGGTGTTACCAACCAGGACTAAAGGTGGAGCTCCACGTGGCCGCGTCCTTTAGTCCCGGTTCTGGATTGAACCGGGACTAAAGGGTCAGGGCATTAGTACCGACCCTTTAGTCCCGGTTCATGAACCGGGACTAAAGGTCCTCACCAACCGGGACAATAGGCCCCTTTTCTACTAGTGTTTCTATAAGGAGATGCAAAATAATTGCTTTCACACAGGCTATGTGCGGACATACATGCACTAGATCTGTTCATAATACTTTTTAGCAGTGCTCTAGCAAGAACACTACTCTTGTTCTAAATTTCTTTGGGCATGTAAGGAATGAAGTTGGTTTGGGTGTTTACTCGGATAGAAAAGAAGATGAAGTGATCACGGTAGCTACTGTTGAGTTCAGACATATACACTGATTCTTCATCTAATTTTGTCTACTCCCTCCAATCCAAAATAAGTGTAGTTCAAACTAGTTCAAAACTGCGAGATACAAGAGGAAGTTTCGGTTTTTTGCTATGCAACTGTGATAGTAAGCATCCATAGTCGCCATAAAAAAATGTCATAACTGTTCACATATTTCAGAGCAAATTTGCTTGTCATGTTATTTAATGGTGTAATGTTGATCATAGCAAGCACCACCACCACTGCTTGGAAGCTTGACCAGCTACCTCTGGCCATTCAACAAGTAGGTCAATGTTTTGCAAATTAGCAACCTTGTTTCTGCGCTTTTAATTGGAGAGAAATATGATGTATTGCTTCCCTATACTGTAGGTGTAGCCTTGGTTTTCGAGTGGCTGGTCTCTCATGTAGTTCAAATATATGGTGGTATTATTAGCATTGTTGTTTCTACATCTTCTTACTTAACTGAACTTATGATTGTTCCCCGTCCTTGCGAGAATTGAGAGTGTAAGCTGCAGATATAGCGTGATTTCAGCTCCAGCATAAAAAAAACTAATTGGTGCATACTAATTCGATCGCAGGTCTACTTACTGTAAATGCCTAATCCCGTCTGCCGTGGCTTCCATTCTTTCGCTTTGAGTACTCAGTCAAGAGGTTTTGCTTCTTCCTTATTCATCCATACCTTTAATCTGATAGTGCTTACTAACATCACATATATTTGGTACGGTGCATGTTCCTATCTTCAGATGGGATGCTATAAATCACTTTGTTTAGGAAATAATCTAATTGCAGAGATTCTTTTTGTTTGCTGATCTCTTAATAACTTGGACTACTCTTATAGTATAACTCTTTTTCTATTATGATTTTGTTTTGCGGGTTCGGGTAAATATTTGCACATCGGAATGATCAGATGGGCGCATAACAATATCATCGGATTGAAAAAGGAAGGTACATTTGTTTATCAAACAGACTAAAGATAGATATATCCACATATATCTTTAGTCTGAATGAGAATGGAAATATCTACCTTTATCTATATGCTCCGAGCCTAGGATTGTGTTCTCTTGTGCAAATCGAGCCAAAATTAGTGCCATTTTACCAAACCTGAGTTGTCCAACAATTTTTTTGTCTCACGAATGAAATCCAATAAATATCATCTATACGTTCTCTTGCTATTGTCATCTTTCTTATGTAATTGAAATAGTTTTCCACTGTATGAGCAAAACTTGAAATTGATTATGTTTTGTATGACAAACAGAGCAGATGTAGCCACTTTGGCATTTCACTTTCTTTCAATATAAGCATAAACATATAAATATGTTCTTATGGTTTCATCTTTCCGTGTAGGCTGTGTTTGATAGCAAAGTATTATATAAACCAAAGTATCAAAAACTACAGTAATTTTGCCTGTAGATGTGAGATATCATAGTTTTATCAAAACAGAGTATTTTGCAGTATTCACAATACATAGAACATGTTTGGCTGTTGCCGCATAACGCTGTAAATTTTGCTGTTTAGCCGTTTTGTTTAAGCACTCAGCAGCTTTGTTTTAAAAAAAGAGGTTTGGAGTTCTTCTTTTTATGCAGAGAAAAAACTGCAGTTTGCTCAATACTACAATATTAAAAGCATAGTTGTTAGGGGCAACCAAACAGCTCATTATAAATAAAACTATGGTAATCTCAAAAACTGTAGTATTCTCAAAATACTTAGAAATTACGGCCCTGTTTGATTGCCCCTAACAACTGTGCTTTTAATATTGTAGTATTGGGCAAACTGCAGTTTTTTCTCTGCATAAAAAGAAGAACCCCAAACCTCTTTTTTAAAAAGAGAGTTGCTGAGTGCTTAAACACAACGGCTAAACAGCAAAATTTACAGCGTTATGCGGCAACAGCCAAACAGGTTCTATGCATTGCGAATACTGCAAAATAGTCTGTTTTGATAAAACTATAGTATCTCACACCTACAGGCAAAATTACTGTAGTTTTTGATACTTTGGTTTATATAATACTTTGCTATCAAACACAGCCTACTTTGCTATCAAACAGGACCGTAACCCCTTTCAAATGTGTGCTGACATGCCACTTCTTACTAAGCTTGAAGGTTTAAAACAAGACATGATAAGCGAACAGATATTTTCCCCATCTGTCCAAGTAAGCAACATAAGTCTATATCATACTACATTGCATTAGGAAATATCGTGACTAATTAACGATAAATATTCGGACTGTTATTTCATAGCAAGTTAGATGCTTTACTTCCTTTCAGTTAGTGCATGGACGCATGGTTGACTGATGGAAAAATACATTTAAACCGAGGAGGTACCTTGATTTTACTTGAAATTGTGGAACTGATTAGGCGGCACCAGCAGCAAGCATTTCTAGCATCTCATCAATAGTAGGGTCTCCGTCCTAAAAACATGGGATTAGAAACAGCCTATAAACGGTGTAAAAAAAATTGAAATCCCTGCTTCAAAGGAAAAATGAAGTCGATTGATCTGGAATTCTTACATTAAGATTTAAGACCACACCAAAACATAAGTGTCATGTGTACAGTATCCAGGGAAATAATGACGCTCGGTCCCCACGCAACTGCGGTACTGACTCCAATGACTCTGTTTCCCATAGTAACTGGTCCACCGGACATTCCATGCTGAAGTGCGAAATCCCCTTGTAGGTAGTGAACATTATTTCGGAAGAACGCGCCGCTGAGAGAAACATAAAAAGCCCAGCTTCAGTAAATTAAATGATGTAGTGCTAGCTAGTACTACTGTATACTGTAAGTCGTCCAATGCAAGTCAATTGAAATTTAAGTGTCTTTTTACGTACTTAATCTCACCGGGAGCCCTCGCAGGGTTGATGACCGGCGCTCCAAGGACCAAGAAATATCCATGAGCATATGCCGTCCATGGAAAGTTATCAATAGATACATCCGCGAACACCATAGGTTGAAACGGTCCCAGGGGCGGACCCACGTTGGCCCTCCCGGTGTCACGGGACACCGGGTAATTCTGCTGCTTACCTTGTATACGTTGGCTCTATATCGCGATGACACCCCTAAATTTTCTGTATGGACACCGGTAAAATTCCTGGATCAGGAGCAAAGAGCCAGTGACGGGACGCACCCAAGCCCATCTAATAATGGCCCATGCAGCCAACGGCGTGCGTGAGTGTGCACGGCATGCCCATCCTTAAAAAAACGCACGGATGCCCATTCTCTCTAGAAAAACGCATCGCGCATGCCCTAGCTAGCTATGCCATCTGATCGATCTGATCGCTACCTGCGCCTACTTCCTCGCCGCCTCCTCCCGCAAACTGCAGACAGCAGAACCGCGCTTGTTCGTCACGGCGTCCCCGCCGCCTACTCGCGCGCTAATCAGCGTCACGGTCTACCAGCTCGCCCTCACCCACTCGTAGATCACATGAGATCGAGAACTGGAGAGGTAAGTCGATTATTTCTCCCAAGAGAATACCTCTATTTTGTCTAGTTCTTGCAATTCAAACTAATCCCAAAAAAATATGTATGCCTAGGGTTTTTAATTTTAGGAGTGTTTAGTTGGGAATTGGAATATTGCGTCTTGTCAATTTCTGTGAGCGACTCACATCTGTTTGGGTCATTCCTTGATGGCCAGACGCACAACAGTGAGGTTAAAACAACAACAGGGTTAACTCCATAATCACACAATTCAATTAATTATGCTTTATTAATTAATTTTATTCTTGCCCCTCGAAATATTAATATTGTAACATTACTAACATTGTACATTTGTGCTAACACAATAATTGTTTTTTTAAACGGAAATGACAATTTTTGGATATGAACTGCATATTATTAAATGTGACTTGTGGTCTTCCACAAAGAAAAGACATGTTTTGATATTAATGTAAAGAACAAGTGCCATGTAAATGGTGAGTTTGTAACTTTTATGTATAACATTGCTTGATATCCATATATATGTAATGTATATGGAACACCGGGACATTTTTGTCCTGGGTCCGCCCATGCAGTCCCTCCACATTAACCAATCGAACTATAGCAAGGTCCACTTGGTTGTCTGCCACCAGCACTTCTCCAGTGAACTGTTGGCTTCCGCCCGGAAGCCTAACCCTAACAAACATAGCCCCTTGGACAACATGCTCATTTGTTATTATTAGGACTGTTCTTCGACGGAAATAAGCAACAAAACCGGTGCCCAGATGCGCTAATGGAGGGTTAATACTGGTAACGACGTCTAACATAAGCACCGACATCTTCTTCTTCTTGGGTTGATATATATAGATAGATAAACTCAAGATATGAAACGGAACTGCTGCAGGAGGTTGAGAAAAAAAAGGTTAATCAACGTGCAGATGGGAGGACTAAACATGCATGCCAAGAGTAAAGAAACATGAAAGAGCTGCAAGATCCTACCAAAGGGTGAACATGAGCTCCATCTCGCGTATGGATGAATGAAACTACAACGGCGATTGGTTGTGCAAATTAAGCACATGCAAGGTTCCTGGTCCACAAATCAGATTTCGTGTGGGCGCTGTGGGATGCAGCGCGGAGAGGGTTTATGCGAGGCGGGGCACGACGATAGTAATGAGAATACCGTACCCGGAGGAGGCCCGCGTGCTAATTAAGAGAAGCAATACAGTAAATCCAGAGGCGGCAAAATCGTCCAGACATCCATGCTATATATGCTAGCGACCAGAAAATTACTACGTACTACTTCTCCTATGCCCATCTTTCAAAAACGTACGTACAGTATTATTTTCTTAGGAAGGAGCGGGCGGACGGATACCTTCCACTTCCAGTACTATCGGACGGAGCGCGGGCGGCTGGACGTACGTGCAAGAAGAGGCGGAGCGAGTGCCTTGTCTTGTCGGTGGGACTTGACGACGGAGACGAAGGCCAGGAGCTCGTCCACACTCCACACCCAGGGAGCCGCTATGGCGAGAAAAAGAGGATAGGGCGTATGGCGGCCCGGTGGTGAGAAGAAAGAGGTGAGGGCTGGGTGTGTCTGGGCGCTGCTGTGATGGGTGCTGCGCTGCGGGGCGGGATATATAGGCTGGGTGCTAGGCGATGTGGTGAGGACTTGGGAGTATGGCTTGGCCAGCCAGGGGAAAAGCGAAGGAGGAAGAAGAGAGTGTGTTGGATGATGCTTTTGTACGATCGATGCTAGTAGATAGATGGAACAACTTTGTGTCTTTTATTTTTAACAGAAATGTGATGACGATGAATCGAGATATGTGTGTCTAAAATTGAATTGCTTTATATCTAAATTGGAGCCATTTGGATTATAAGTTATCTGTTGCTTTTCGACTATGCTAACAAAACAGCTGCTTGCATTATTATGCACAAAATGATACAAGTACCGCTGACACCCCTCCATAATTTAAAATGATGAGATATACTACATTATTACTAGGAGAAGGACGTTTTGGTGACCGAGCTCCATGGAGCCCTTTATTTTTGAAAAGTTCAAAATTCAAACTTGCCGGTTTCAACAAAAAATTGAAAAAAGCAAGTAAACAAGGATGTAATGTATATGTGTGTAAAAATTCAGGATGAAATACCTTGAATGCGACCTTAAAAAAAGACAATTTTTTGGACTTTGAGGATGAACCGTATCATGTGTTAAAAAGCCCCGTATTTTTTCCGCCCATCCCTCATTTCAACATATTTTGTTCTGAAAATCTACACAGATATGTACATTATGCCTCCATGTATATCTGTATTCTTTTTTAGAATTTATTGAAATATAAATATATGAATTTTGCAAAAGGAGGCCTCCATGGAGCTCGGCCTCCCAAAGCATTTTTTGTACTGCAACCGCGTACATAGCTATAAAAGTTATATTCCCTGAAAGAAACAAAAAAGAGATATTGTTGGAGATCCTATTTTGTTCGAATTATAACGCTTGAAAATGTAGGTATGTGATATTTGCCTCAACTACTGAACACAAATTAGAGTTTAGGATAGAACACTTTTTGGAGTATCATGCAGACATATTCTCTTTAGGAGCAAGCATACATCGTGATGTGTAAATGCTAGCTAGAGCAAACCATATAATTACACAATTAAATATACAATATGTTCCCATTTTGTTCCCTAAAATATGTTCTCTAAAACACATTCCCATTAGTTTTTTATTTAAATATGGGTTGCATGGGAATTTTTCACTTTGTCCTTTTGTAAAATATTTGCTGTTCCTTTTTTTTGAATATTTTTTTGCTGCCTTTTAGATTGAGATTTTGTTCAACTCGTCAATTAGATTCTTCATTTCTGACATCATAATAATCTGGACCACACCCAGATCCAAGGTGGTGATATTTTAGCACATATGAATGAACGTCATGTATTTGGTTTCATGTTGTTTTAAGTTGGATTTTTTTAAATATATCCTTTTAATTTATGGAAAGAAACCACCAACATAAACTACAACTTTTCGAGTGCATGTTCAAGAGGTCTAACAATGACATTGTTTTTAACACCTAAGTTATTCTACTAACCTGGCATGTCAGCCACCAATTAGCTTATCGACTGTCCGATTTCTATCGTTTTTATAATAATAATACAATAATAATCTGTAGATAGGTAGAAGATTTCCATCCTGTATGACTCGGGACTTTTTTATTTATTGCAAGGCACGTCTCAATGCTTAAAAGTCCGCCTCTCACGTGGTGGATGTTCTTACAAAATTGACAGTGGACTTAAAGTTTAACACAAAATGCCCCCTTATGAAATTTTAACCAAATCAGACTCTTTTTCGCAACGCCAAACACCCTGGAGAATTCTGTTGCATGGACGAACTAGGGTTAGGGTCAGAGTTTATATCAGCGGGAAGAAACCATGTAACGGCATGGTTTATTTTAGAGAGTTTTTCCGCCGATGTTATATGCTTGTGATGTGCTTTGGATATAATGTGATTGATTTTTCATTGATGCATTTGTGTTTCTTTTCGTTGTTTGTTAGATGGTGAACATCATTAATGTTCATTATGTGGATAGTACGACATTTTTAAGTAAAAATGCTGATGTTGGTGATAGGAAGGTGAAAGTTATGTGTATGAACTATGTCCTATGTTTGAACTATGTGTGATCCTATATCGTATGGTGTATGTGTCCTATGTGAGGATCTACGTTGCAAAGATTTAGGGAGTGGAAATGGGCGTTGTTGTAGGGAAGAACAAATGAGGAATGTCGCCTTGTTGTACGTAGACATGTCCACAGACAAAATGTGTGTGTGTGTGTGTGTGTGTGTGTGTGTGTGTGTGTGTGAGGGATGATGGAGATCGACGCAAGCGCAGCGTTTATTTCGTTTGTGCCGTCTCGGCCAGCTCGCCCCCTCTCCTTACGCAGGAGCTGGTTGGGAGGTCATGGTCGAGGGAAGCTCGGAAGAAGGATTGAGTTCTTCATCTCCATGCGATCCTCGGGTACCTGTGTCTTGCAGAAGGACCGACCCCACTCTCTCCTCACTTCCCCAGCGGTATACGTATACGTATAGGTGTAGGACCGGTCATTCACCACGCTTCGCTTCCTCCCAGTAGGCCGAGCGGTGCCCATACAAGATCAACAGCCCACTCCATGATCGACACGTACCTGAGCATCCTGCTGCGGTGGCAGCGACAAGAGAAAAGGCCAACGATCGAGTCCCTGCCTCAACTGAAGTGCTGCTCCTTCATGGACCGCATGCGGTATTGACCACTGCACACGCAGCTACTCCACCTGCACAAGCAACTCAATGACAGACGTTGGACTTCAGTGATTGCTCGTGGGCACCCCGGCCCTCCTCCTTTTTTTTGACACTCCTCTATCTCTTTCAGCACTGCGTCTGTCCATGCTTTTGTCAACCACAATGGCGTACGCTTTGGTTCGACGGTAGCGTGCACCATCTAGCTGCGGTCGTACTAGCTACGAGTAGTACTATGTAGGAGGACCAGCTAAACACGCACGCCAACTCTCAAGCTCCCCGTTCGGCTCACATGAACATGGGTCAGTATCCATCCAGAATGGCAGAATCCATGGGGTTTGTAAACACGGAAGATGGAACCCAAAAAGTGCAGTATGTTTGCCTCACAGGAAAAGGCTCCTTTGAAGCCAACAAAATTGCTGTTTTGACCTTGTGAGGAAATTTTAGCATGATATGAACCCCTCCAGATTTTTTAGTACCATCTGACCCTTTTGGGAACGTAATGGCTTGTGGTGTTTCTGACCCACCTAGACACAGACAAACTCGTCGCGTTTCTTCGCTAAATAGATAAGTGGCTGCGGGGCAAGCGTTACGGGAGACGCTCCAAGCCCTGACATTTCTTCTCGGGGCAGAAATGCAGGGCCTACGGCGCTTTCGATAACGCTCCCCAGTTTGCCGTTTCTGCCTGCCACATAGCAGGCCAACGACTACTCAGACCCTGTTTGGTTCAGCTTTTATCGACGGATTCCGCCGCCGTGCAGCAGAATCTGAACCAAAGGGCGAACTCAGCAGAATCTGATTTCAGAAATCCGCTGTCAAAATCTGAATCAAAAGCTGAAGCAGCCTAGGACGTGCTTTCCAAAATCTGATTCCGCTGCTGGCCAAAATCTGAAAAATCTGTATCAGCTGGTTTGCCAACTGACCTACATCTTTTTCACACCAGATTTTCCACAGCTATTTTTCCACAACAGATTTTTCACAGCTGCTTTTAGAAATCCACGGCCGAACCAAACATGGCCTCAAGCACGTCATGCCAGGCCAGAAACATCGACAAGTTTGGTCTGTCTAGGTGGGATAGAAATGTCACATGCCTTGACGTTCGACAAAAGGGTCAAATTGTGCTATTTTTTTCAAAAGGTTTATATCATGCTAAAGTTTACTGACAAGGCCCAAATAGTGATCTCGGCCCCGATCACAACCAAAAGAGGCGGATATTCATAGTTTTTACATGCCCGGTCAGAAAAGCCTTAGTCCTGCAGTCCATGCAAAAAAGGCATTTTTGCCCTGTCAGACAAGCTGTCCAAGCCTCCTTGATCGCTCTATCACCGACTACTGCTCACCATCCGCCTCTTTCTAGCTCGCCTCCTTCTCGGACGCCTCCGTCTCGAATGCCAAATGCTTCAACATCTTGACATGGACGGTGCGCACGATCATCGCCGCATTGTCGTTCAACTCGTCCATCTTCATGGTCAACACTTTGGTATTTCTCGAAGCGACCGCGAGCTCAACCCTCATCTTTTCGAGCTTGGTCTTCACTCTTTGAGGTTGATCTTCTTCTTGGTCTTAGCCATCAAGATGTTAAACCTCTCCCCCTTCTTTTCCTCCTTCACATCAAAGCGATTGCCACATGCCTCCTCCTTCTTCGCCAAGATGTCCTCGAACCTCTCCGTCATCTTGGTCGCCACCCCTTCTCCCTTCTTGCTTCTCCTTCTCGTCCTCCCACTTCTTTCCCCAAAACGCCCATCTAATCTTCTTGGGTGGTTCTTGTCTTGGGTCGGTTGGACCACCCACTTCTTTCCCATTGCCGGTCTCAGCGGTCTTGATGGAGTTGGCAATGGATAGTTGCCACTTGGGTTGGCCATTCAACTTCAGCCAACAATGCATGAAGCCGAAGTTCTCCCTATCCACCTTCAAGAACATGTTGCATGCTCGAGAGGGCTAGAAAAAATGATATTGCTAGCAAGTTGCATATTCGACCAAATGACCAACACATAGAGCATGTCCAGCCAAATGACCAACACATGTAACAACTTGCTCGGTGATTAGAGCACCACTTGGCCACCGACCAGTTAGTTGTTTCAAATGTCCGCAATACTTGCTAACGACCTCTTGGATGATGTACCATCGATGGTTGAGCGACTTTATCCCACAATCGCAGATGAGTTTGTTTGCAATATGGTTGTGCTCATGGATGAATATTGCACCAAAATATCATGCCCTTTTGCTCTGTGCCATGGATCAGATCGACTCTAGTGGCCAATCATGCAACACACAACAATTCATACTCCCGCAAGTTGAAGCTTTCTTCTATGCCCCTATTCTTTGTATCAGCTAGCACACCCTTCGGATCAAGTTCGTCGTCGCCATATGTGTCCCGCTTCGGCTGAGTCCGGTTGCTGGGTGTACATGTCAGCTGGTTGTACGTGCTCGACTGCTGCGTGTGTGCGCCCAACTACTGGGCGTGCACCTCTATCTGTGAGTCATTGACTTCTCCGTCCTGAAACAAACCTTCACCTCTGTCGTGTATCATCTCCAGCAACTGTCCGTCCACATCGGCATACGACGCCACACCCGGTTGAGACATATCACCGAACAGAGAGCGGGCACTGACATGGTCCGCTTCCAGCGTCCCCGATCGGACAAGCTGAGGCGATGCCGAGTCTGCAAAAAATGGAGCGGCATCGCGTTGACGTCGACGCAATATGGCACGTACCCGACAGCGGAGGCCCGGGATTGCTAGCCGAGCTACTTATTGGCGTAGAAGTAGGACAGTTGATATTGCTCCAGCTAAGGCGGTGTGTGCATGGATGGTGATGGCAGCGGCCGCCCGCCGCCTCCGCCGATGTTCACCATTTGCCTTCACATTGAGGCGGTAGGCTCGTCGTGTCGCTGAGTTGATATTTCAGGCGGCCACCTTCTCCAGATCGTCCACCTCCTCTGGTTGCAACAGGTTTTCGTACAGGTTCATGCGGCGGCGGAAGGGAAAATCAGCGGAAAGGGTGGAGGGCGGCGGCTATTGGAGTGGAAAGGGTGAGGAAACAATGGTTTTGGTGAGGAAACAATGGTTTTGGGTGGGCCAGAATTGTCGGAGTCCTACAAGGCGGAGGTCCGGACTCCCGCAAACCCCCACAGCCTCCGGTTTGTGAGAAAACAAACATACAGAGACAAATACAGACCCGCGTTAAATGGCTTGGAGTGTTCGAACAGCTCAGTCCAGATGTCTAGCATAGTCGACTCGGTGCACCATTTTCCTTCTTCTGAAGTTCTCACATGTAGACATTGAGGAACAAAAAGCATTGTTGCACATTGGATATCCATTTCTGAGCCCGTCTCATCTGCATCCGTTGAAGAGAAAATTCACAAAAATATATAAAAAAATCAAATAAATCTGTTTTTTTGCATGAAAGATAATATACAAAAACGCCATTTTTTGAATTTTTCTACCATTTTTTTTGTATTCTTTGTTCATCATAGTTACAGGTGAGCCCTATGCGTCGAATCGCCTTGTCCGCAGCACACGTTCTTTTCTGTCTTAGCACTAGACCGTGGCGGAAAGAAGTACGGTTTGACCACGGACGCTACAGGGCTGTTTGGATTTCGCCTGCGTCAGCCTGCCAAAACCTGGCGCGCCAATATATTGGCTAGAGAATCTGTTTCGCTGGTGAGTCTGCTTAGAACATCTCTAGCCGCGCCCTTAACAGGTTTTTCCCATGCGTTTTTGCCGCGTCGGCACCGAAAAAACGGCCCAATTCCGTCCCCAGAAGTCCGTTTTTCGCCGACTCGGGCCGAAACTGGTGCCGGCGGACCCAGGCCAAACCCGGCGCCCCGCACTGGGGTGCCGGCATAAGCGAAAAGGTCGCGTGGGTCCGCCCTGTCGGCGAGTCGAGCGCCTCTTCCCGCGGTTTCATCCTACTTTTCCCCAGTTCCCTCCCATTCTCTCCCTTCCTCTCGCCAATCTCCCGCTCGCCTCCGCCGCCATGCCACCGAGGAAGTACGTTGCCCCCCGTGCCGCGGCATCCGCGACCGCCCCCGTCGCCCAGCCGAAGCAGAGGAAGTCGAGGGCGCCGCCGTCCAAGCCACCGGGCATGACAAACGCCGAGTGGAGGGTGGAAGTTCAGTGACGGGAGGCTGTCACCACCGACCGACGGAATAGGGTGATCGCCAAGAAGGCCCGTGACAATGCGGCGCGTGCGGCGGCGGCTTCAGCGGACCAAGCCGAGGCCGAGGCGACTCACGCGGGGATGATGAATCCACCCGGCAGCCACGCCCAGTACGCGCCCTGGGGCCAGCAAGGCGTTGGTTCTCCGTCGCCGCAGCCATGAGGATGCACGCCCTCACTGGGCTACGCCGACGGGGACGCGCACGGTGGGTTCAACCCCAACGTCACCTTCCCCCATGGATATCCGGCCCAACGTACGCCCTTGCCCGCCTTCACCGGCGTGCAGTACCCTCCATACAACTACTCGCCGCCCGCCTACGCGTCCTCCCCGACGCCCCCTCTCTGCCGTGGCGCGCTGCCCTTCTCGCACCTCGGCGACACCGACGAGATCGAGGCCGACATGGATGACATCATCGCGATAGGCTCGGCTGCGGCCGCCGCGTCTCCTGGGTTCGCCACCCCGGACGACACTGTGGATCTGAGCGGCAGCATGGAAGGCGAGCTCGGCTACGTCTACGGCGAGGAGGAGGAGGAGGAGCAGGAGGAGGACGACGAAGAGGACGACGAGGAGGAGGAGCCGGCGACTGTTCCAGTGAGGAGGAGCAAGAAGAAGAAGCGGGCGGACAGGTCCGGCGAGCCGCTCATCAAGTGGGCGTCCAAGGAGGAGGAATGCCTCGCCGAAGCATGGAAAGTCGTCTGCGTCGACCTGACCACCGGCACGAACCAGAGTATCGAGACGTACTGGGAGCGCATCAAGGTCGAGTTCGACAAGCGCAAACTCGTCGACCCCTACATCAAAGGCGTCTACATGCAGCGCGGGTCGAAGGCGATGGCGAATCATTGGGGGCGTATCCAGGGGGCGTGCAACAAATGGCATGGGATCGTTGAGGAGGTCGCAACTCGCCCGAAGAGCGGCGCCAGCGTCGAGGATCAGGTATGGCACGCCGGTCTCCCGCCTCTCTTCGCCATGTGCGCCCGCCAATTTTTTGTTCCTTCGCGCAGTTGGTGCGCATGTTCGCCATGTATCGGCAGGGCAACAGCGACGCCGAATTCAAGTACCTCCACGTTTACAAGCACATTGACAAATGCGAGAAGTGGGCGGAAGTCCGGCGCACCCTCGACAAGGCCAAGGAGACCTACAAGCCGGACGCGCCGACTCCGGGCGCGTCAGACGGGCGGCCGGACCGCAACAAATGTGCCAAGAAGGGGAAACACGCCGACGCGGCCACCGCTCGAGTGCAGGAGTCCATCAAGCACTGCATCGACGACGCACAGGCCTGGGCCGCCTTTCGTGAAAAGAAGACCGAGGCGCGGTGGTCGGCGTTGATGTCGAGCAGCGCCATCAAGCTCGACCTACTCCGGACCAACGTCGCCGCGAAGAAGAGAAACACCGACCTGGCTTTTCTGCCGGGCGAGGCGGACATGCTCCAGAGCAACGACGAGGCGGTCAAGGCGTGGTACTTGGCGGAGCGGGGCCTCATCCTGAACCAGCTTCCATCGACGACGCCGCCGTCGCCGCCAAGCCCGACTGATGATACCGCCGAGAACACCCGCAGCACAGAAACCACGCCGACGCCGCGCAGCACAGAGACCCCACCAAGCCCGCGCACGTCGACTCCGCCGATACCGGAGGCTGACCTCGCCGTCTGATGCACACACGCGTCTTTTTTGTTTTTTGTACGCCGAACTTGTGGCCGCGTGATCGCCGGATTTGTGGCGTCTATTTTGTGAGCAGGAATGAGACTATGTTTGAATTTGCCGTGGTTGGAGGGCAGCGCCTGGGGGCGTGGCTGGGAGCTAGGTCGCCCCTAGAGGCCAATCTAGCGCCGGTTCGCCCTCATGCCGCTCTTTTTCGGCGCCCTGGAAGGCTGAACGGCTGGAGATGCTCTTAGAATCTGAACTGCCGGCCAATATTTTGGCGTGGCTCCGAAAATTTGGCCCCCAACCAAACTCAATATTTTGGTACGTCGAATTTTCCAGCCCGCGTAAGCTGACAACCCAAGGCCAACCAGCGAGTCTAGTAAAGAGCTACAGTACAGTCCAAGTGTTGTGCAAGCAACCAGACGCACACAGGCAGCGGTCAGGCGGGGATGTGAGCAGGGATTCGCTACCTTTTCTCTGATCGAAGCAATCATGGCGTGTGCCTGCCACCGCAGAATGGATGCCCACGTGTCGACCTTGGAATGGGTTCCTGTCATGCCTGTGAATTAAGGATTGGCTTCTCGTCACATGGGCATGTAGACAGACAGTAGACCTCGCACGTCGCACGGGTGTTGTGTTTTGATTAGCAGTGCTGCTATACGCACGACGAAAGTGCAGCCGACGCATGCACGATTCTTACGTGGAAGCACCAACAGTGAGCGTGCACGCAGGGGAACTGTTGGGGAGGAAGCGTCGGTCGTGAAAAATCACAAAACTGACCATTTGGCCAAAGTTCAGCACAAAATGGCCATTTTTTGAAAATATTTCATAAAATGGCCCTACACGCATGACGCCCGCGCCCGGGGCGCCATGCTAGATATCATAACGTCTCGGTCAAGGGCGTCATACTAGTCAGCGCTGACTTGCCACGTTGGCATGGACATACCACCATGGCGCCCTAGGCCAGGGCGCCATGCTGATGGTCATGACGCCCCTGCTCAGGGCGCCATGCCCCTTGCGTGAAGAAAACAGAGTCTCCCCTGTTTTCCCCTCTACAAACCCTCACTTTTCCCCTTCTCCACCCCGGCCGCCCCACTCAAGCCCCTACCTAATGCCCACAAAATTTCGTGGATCGGAGCTCCAAATCAGTGATTTATCCTTCCCTTCGACCCCTCAAGGTATTCTCCATCATTCATTCTCTTTTTGTTGGTTGAAATCTCAACATTGTGGGGATTTGGGGAAACCCTAGGTCATCCAATTTTTCTTATTTTGTTGATGCATTTTGGTGTTTATGATTCTAGATGGCAAGGATCGTCAATGTGCATCATGTGGACTTTGTCTCCTTTGAGAAGGGAGATGCGGAGTATGGTGACCCGAAGAAGAAGCCGGTAGTGATGGTGTTTCCCACAAGTCCTAGCCTTGAGGAGGTTTTGGTTGAGCTTCGAAGAAGGTTGAATTGGATGGAAGAAAGCGATGGAGTAGACTTAATCAAAAGGTATAATGTTGGGTACGGGCAACATATTCGTTGGAAGATAATGCCTCTTCACTCTGAGTTTCATTGGGAAGCATATAAAGAGAGTGTGTTGGCCTCACAAGATAAATCATTTGAGTTATTTGCCACAAAGGTTGTTCGTGCTCGGCTGCACATTGATTTGAATCGGTGTGCATCTTCATATGATGCTAGAAGCCCGGTTCAAGATTCAACACATGTCACTCCGGATGTGCATGACACAACAATGAGCCAACCTCCAATGACCCAATGTTTGAGCCCCGACGGGAATGACCAAGTTGATAATGAATACTTGCACATGGATGGTGGTGAGTTTGAGGGTGATGAATCGGAGGATTATCTTCATGACCATTATGTTGGTGATGTTGAGGCAAATTGCATGGAAGAGGACATGGACCATGAGATTCCTTACAATAGGTCCTATGCGTGGGACTCGGAGGATGAAGGCCCGGATGAAGAAATAGATGAGGATGGTTTGACGGCTAAAGAAGCCAATGCTTTCAAGAAGGTAATAGGCCGTAGTCACAAGACATCATTGTTTCATGATCTAAGCCTAGCCGATAAGGCGATTGTTGATGGTGGCACAAGTAAAATTCTTGCACCAAGGTTAACTTCAAAGCGAGATACCAAAGCAAGTGTGTATGGTGTTAGTGAAGGAACAATCTTTGAAAGCTTGACAGAACTTCAAATATGGGCCAAGGACTACGCGGTTAAGTTTCATCGGCCATTCATTGTGGAGAAGTCAAACTCAAAAGTGCGTTATGTGGTCAAATGTGAGGAACACAAGAATCATTGCCCTTGGGTTATCCGTGCAAGATGTGTCAAAGGCGGGCCACAATGGAAGATTACAAGTTCCGTGTTTCACCATCTATGTAGTGGCAAGGATATTGATGATGCTAATGTAAAGGATGATCACCGTCAATTGACCTCCAAATTCATTGCATATCGATTTTCAGCCTCCATAAAGATACTTCCGACATATCCCATTTGGGCTTTGATGGAGATGGTGAAGGAGGTTTTTGGGTACGAGGTGAAGTATGGGAAGGCATGGAAGGCCAAGCAAGCTGCCTTTGAGATATTGTATGGTGGTTGGGAAGAATCATACAACTGCCTCGCGATGGGGTTGAAAGCGATGGCGGCAGAAAATCCTGGCATGTACTATATTGTGGAGCCAGATGGCGTGAGAACAAGGATATACAACGATGCAAACATTCGTATATTTGGACGTGCATTCTGGACTTTTGAGCCATGCATTAGGGCCTTCAAGCATTGTAGGCCGGTTATGTCCGTGGATGGCACATTTCTGACCGGCCAGTTCAAGGGCACATTGTTGATCGCCATGGCTAATGATGGTGGTGACAAATTGGTTCCATTGGCGTTTGCTTTGGTGTCGGCGGAGAACAATGACAACTGGGAGTGGTTTCTTAGTCTAGTGAGGACCAAGGTAATTGGACCTAAAAGAGAGGTTTGCATCATCTCGGACTGCCACCCAGGGATACTCAATGCAGTGGAGATTGACATTCCAGGACATCCTCGCGTGCACCATAGGTGGTGCATGAGGCATTTTGTTTCCAACTTTTACCGAGCATGTGGAGACATGGAATTGTCTGACCTTCTTCATGATTGTTGTCTCCCATTCACCACTAGATATTTTAAGAAATTATGGGACAAAGTGTATGCCAAAGCAAACAATGGTGGCAAAGATTTCCTAAATAGGAATCTTGCCGATAAAGGAATGTGGGCACGAGCTTTTGACAACGATGGAGTGAGGTACGGTGACATGACAAACAACATGGCTAAATGTTTCAACATGGTGCTAAAGGGTGTCCGTGCATTGCTGGTGACAGCAATAGTAGAGTATACATTCCAGAAGTTGAATGTCTATTTTCAAAAGTATAGTGAAGAAACATCCAACTTGATGTCCGGGAAAAACAAGGCCAAAAATATGTACAAGTATCCACCAAAGGGCGACGATTGGATGGAATACCAAGCAAGCAAGGCGGATTCACACAAAATCCAGTCCTTTGATAACATAGAATTGATTTAACAAGTTGATGAGCACGGTGGAATGTCACGTTACGGCGTGCCATATTGAGGTGGCTCCTTCAAGGTTTATCTTAAGATGGGCGCGTGTTCATGCGAGAGGCCTACATTGTATCATCTCCCGTGCTCTCACTTGATGGCTGCATCTCGTACTAGAAATGTGAGTGTCAACATGACCAACAATTTAAGATTGGAGGAGTATTCGATCAATGCGGTCAAAAATACATGGGCTGCGAGGTTTCATCCCTATCTAGACCAATCTAAATGGCCGGAATACCATGGACCCCCACTATACCCTGATTTGGAAATGAAGGTGGTGATACGTGGAAGACGAAAGACAAAGCGCTTCTTGGGTGACATGGATGATTGGGGTGGTGGATTCCGCAAGGAATGGGGCAGACAACATTTCGCAGAGCCTCGTGATATCAGCCGTTGCGGTGAATGTAACAACGAGGGGCACAATAGTAGAGGTTGTAGCTCAAGGGGAAAAAGAAAGAGATCAAAACGAGATGGTGATGGTGGTGTGAGCCACGGTAATGGGCTCAAGGACGTGGCCGTGGTGACGGTGAAGCTCGAGGACGTGGCCGTGGTGACGGTGGAGCTCGAGGTTGTGGCCGTGGTGATGGTGGAGCTCGAGGTCGTGGCCGTGGTGACGGTGGAGCTCAAGGACGTGGCCGTGGTGACGATGGAGCTCGAGGACGTGGCTTTGCTTACTGGCTTGGGGCGTGAATCTTATGTATGTGTTGGTCATGTTAGGTGTGTGGAATGTGTGAACTTATGTATGACGTGATCCTTTTGTATGTCCCGCATTTATGTGTGACATGAACCGTTTGTATGTCCATGAAACTTTCTATGTCCCGCATTTATGTCTGAACTTATGTATGATCTGATGTCTTATTTCTGTTGAATAATATGGATCAAACTGAGTTCTTAATCTGCGGGAAACTAAGTTAAAAAAATGTGCAGTACCATGGCGCCCTCGGAAAGGGCGTCATATAAGTATGCACAGCGCCCCACCCTGGGACGCCATGCATGGCGTGTTCACTTAATTAGCATGACGCCCTGAACATTAGAGAGCAAAAATGTGGGTCCTTAGCCGTTTCTGCAGCCAACAGGCATGGCGCCCTGACCCAGGGCGTCATGCTGTCAACAGGCATGGCGCCATGCTGTCAACTAGCCATTTGCTGAGTACTGCTGCTGCTGTTGCTGGAGTTTTGCTGATGCTTCAAGAACATTAGGTGGAAGAGAACCATCACAAATGCATCAAGTTTCATACATAGTTCACCACAAATGCATCAAGTCTCATACATAGTTCAAGACAAAGTTTCATACATAGTTCACCACAAATGCATCAAGTTTCCTACATAGTTCAAGAAAAATGCATCATTTCCTTCCTTCCCACCTCTTAGCCGGTGCAGCATCCTTCCCCTTCACTAAGCGCCTTCTCCTCTGCAGCGGCACCTCCACCTCCTCCTCCTCCTCCTCTGAAGCGGCCTCGATCACCGGGGCCTTACGTGCCTTCCTGTCGTATTTTTGCGGAGTATACTTTCCACGCCTTTGACTAGGCTGGGGTGCATCGGGCATCTGCGAGGTGTTGATCTCATCATGCGTCTGTTCACCGCCCTCCTCCCCCCTCGCCATCAACCGAGTCGTCGAGTGGGTGTTTTGTGGCACTTGATGATGATCTCGACCTCAACGTAGAAGGCATGGCGGCATCGATGGAGCGGCCGCCTAGTAGAGCACCCAGGCCAGGTGCCCAAGACTTGCTCCGCTGTGAAATCAACATGTCAAAGTAAGGAGATAAACATTAACAAGTGTGTATGGAAATCAATTTACGAAGCGTCATACCTCAACAAAAGCTTTTAGCTTGTTGTACGCCTCATCACCTGGAGGGTACTTGAGTGCCTCGCTAGCGTCGTTCACATGCTTCGAGATCTCGGATTGCTGTTCAAAACGACAAAATAAATCATGTTCGGTTCAATGTTTCTTATGGTTCCAACTAGAGATAACGGTAACTTACCACAAAGCGGACAACAGGCGCCGATTCATACCATCTACCATCTCTTATAAGTTTGTTGTACTGCATGTTGGCCATCCGGTCGAACCCCAGATTGGGTTCATGCAATATGTCATTTGGATCAAATGCCGGCGGGTTTATTTGAGTACGAGTAACGGAACGAAACCACATGAGATAGTGGTTGAATGCTTCCGTATCGAAAGCCCGCGGGGGAGGCTTAGAAGTAGGTTCACGCAATGAGAGCTCAATCTTATTGATCTTGTGCTTGAACTCCTGGATATACATGTCATGCTCACGATTCCACTTCTTTATACTCTTTTGCTTCATCTTGTCCAAGCTGCTTATTCAAATTAATCATGTTCGTTAGTAGCATGAAACAATAAAAAGAATACCTTCAAGTAGTATTAAGCATTTACCTATGCATATGTATCAAAGTGTCCTTGTACTTTGGCGGGGTCTCCTGATATAAGCCAAACTGTGTCATAACCCGCTGTGGCTGATGAAACTCAACGGCATAGTAACAAATCAACGGGCAACGCATCCGCCATAGGTTTGCTTCTTCATAACACTTTCGATTCAATCTGAAAGTGAGACTTCTACCAATATTGCCTACCGTTCCGTATGGCTCCAAGGTCACCTGTAGCGTGAAATAATAAAATAGATGCTTACTATGATTTTTGGAAAACCGAAGGGGCAACACAGTCAGCAAACTAACCTGCTCCGGGGTCATGATGTCGATCTCGTTGCAATAGTGCAAATACATGGTCTTTGAATTGCCAACAAAACCTTCAACCTTGTCCCACTTATACGCCCATGTAGGCATACGTCCCGGGTCATCATGATCATCCCATGGCTCATAACCAAGACCCGCAGGCGTTGGCCGCCCAACTGGCAAGCGTTCCCAACTCCAGACCGACAAGAGAAGCATGGGACCACCGATATTGGCTTCCTTTGCCTTGGCGGTGTTCTTTGGATCCACGCCCCTACGGCAAGCCTCGTCCAACTACACACAAATAGTAGATATGTCAGTACAAACCATATAAAATATCTACATTGTTAAGATACTATGCAAAACTAGTTACCCGCCGATACAAATAAGCTAGTGCCACCGTACCCGAACTCAGTCCATGTTCCCACCCAGCAAACAACTTTAACCACATAAAGGAAGCATTCACGCCCGTGCCATCCGAAAAAAGAGTCCGGCTGACTACATACCACAAGTATGCCCTGCAATACTATTGTACTGTTTCATCATCAACATCATCCGGGCACTTACTAAAGTTCTCAGCAATCCAATGATAACTTGCACCGGCGGACTTCCCTTGCACCCCCGGCTCCTTCCCAATGAGTCCCACCATAGTCTCACGCCATCCCTCTAAATCTGTGCTAAAACAAATAGGCTCTCCTTTGATAGGAAGTCCAGTGATCATTGTAACATCCTGCAAAGTCACCGTCATCGCTCCAACAAAGAAGTGGAAAGTATGTGTCTCAGGGCGCCATCGGTCAACTAGTGCCGTGATCGCACAAGGATTCATCTTCAGCATCGAACGAGACACGAGTGAGACAAATGGGAGAAGCCCAGTCTTCCGGATATACTCCTTGTATCGTTCGTCATATTCCATCTTCTCATGAACTGCACCAGACCTCAAGTGAAGCTGATCAAAAACCCTTCTTTCATCTGCCATGAACCGTGCATGATGAAGTAGATCGTACGATGGATGGATCAGAGAAGCCATCCTACAAAATTACAATGTACATCGTAAGCCTCCTTTTCATTTGTAAATATCCAGAATAATGGAAATATAAACATACATACAGGTGCAAATATCCATATCCATACAACAAATGGATACATACAACTACAAATCTGTACCTAAGCCAAATCATCCATACAAGTGAATATGCACACACACATTTGCACACAACCTTCTATTCTCTATGTCAAATTTGCTACCAAATACATTAAAACTAAAAAAACCTATGATAAGTACCAAATACTAATCATACCATACATATCCCTACCCATACATCTCTAATACAAATGCAAATATCAACAAATTTTGAAAAAGGGGATGAACTAGGGTTTCAACACATGGGGTGTATGCAACAAAATTAACCAATAAAAAGAGGAGAAAGTTGGGGGATTACCTAGAGGATTAGGAGGGGAAGAAGATCCACCAGTTTTCCCCTTCGATCTATCCTTCTTGGCAGCGGATTTGGAGGAGGGAAGGGAGGGGCGGCGGGCTGGGCGATGAGAGGAAGAACAGAGACGAGCCTCTGTCTCTCTCTGTAGTGAATCATGGCGGCAGGGGTAATTTCATCGAAGGGGCATGACGCCCCCGTCCAGGGCGTCATGGTCACGCCCATAGCGCCCCCGCCCCTAGGGCGTCATGCAACCACAGATGGGCTTAGGTGTACCGACGTGGCTGGTCAGCGCCGCGACATGGCGCCCTTGACTAGGGCGTTATGATGTTTAGCATGGCGCACCAGGTGCGGGCGCCATGAGGAAAGGGCCAATTTGTGAAATATTTTGAAAAAGGGTTCATTTTGTGCTGAACTTTGGCCAAAGAGCCAGTTTTGTGATTTTTCACGCGTCGGTCGCAGATCGTGCGCTAACAGTTCTCCACGAACCAATTTCGTTTTATTAGCTCGCTTTCCATGCCCCGCGCGTGCAGCAACGTAGGGACGTCCTGTTCCTAATTAAGGATACACAAACTTTTGCCTATTTGGATACAAGAAGAAAAATAAAATAGGGAGGAAGAAACACTTAAAAAAGCACAAGGAATTTGTAAGATGTTCCAATAATTAAAACAAATGTCCTCGAACTATAAAAACTTTCGTCAAACATAAATAATTATTTTCAGAAAACGTTTGTGAATTTTTCAATCTTCATGACTTTAACCAAAAGTTTGTGAATTGTTTTTTATAAAATTAAAAACTGTTCTTGATTTTGCAAATGTTCAAGAACTAAGTTCATAAATTTGTAAAAATATTCATAAATTTAAGAAAAAGTCCGTTTTTTATTTTAGAAAAAGTTTGTGAATTGAAAACAATGTTCCAGAAGTTCATAAAAGGTTCATGGATTTTAAAATAAAATTTTGCATTTATCAAAATGATTACAATTTTCATTAAAAAGATGAATTATAAAAACTGTTACTACCAAATTAAAAAAATGTTCCTGAATTTGGAAATTTAGCATTATTTTGAAAGTTATAAATTAAAATCTGAAAGAAAAAAAATGAAAGAACGAAACAAAAAGATTAAAGGCAACAAAGAGAAAAAACATAAATAAATAAATAAAAGCAGGACCTTCCTAAAACCATAATCCTCTATTTCTAAATAGCTACAACTCACTACCTAATTTTCCTAGCCATGCAACCATGTCACAAACTAAGTCAAACATTTAATTCACAAATTACAATTTTTGCGCTAGTTTATGCATGCAGGGCTGCCATGCCAAATCATCGGTTCATGCATATTAGTCCTAAATTATTTCTTTCATTAGATTTTTTATTTTTATGAATTGTGCATTTGTTGGGCGATTGCAGCTTACCTATGTAGTTCACCGGTTCACACTTTTTCTTAAATATAAATGACATTCTTTTGACTATAATTCAATAGTTTTTTTCTCTCTTTTTAGATGCTTCATATGTTTTCATTGTTTTTAAACATAGATTGGCTTCCCATTAGATTCTGTTGTTGCAATTATTTATACATTTCTTTTAGCGAGTTTTTTCCAGGGTTTTTTAACAAGTGAGCTGACCATGGGCGGGGGGATGCACTTTTGCTCTATGTGTCCAGCCCAAAGAGAGAAATAGGAATTGCCCGCGACATACGGCGAATAAACCCACACCCGCCGATCATTCAGGGTCAGGCTCAGTTCAGTTTTTCTCATCTAGCTAGCATGAATTCGTTTCAACTACGATTTTCTTCTTAGGTTAGTTATATGTCCAGTTTTCTAGTATGATTTTCTTTTACTTTTTAATTGCGGTTTTCTTCCATTTTCTTGTTTTCAGTTGTTTTTTCTTACATTTTTTGTTTATTTCATTTCTTTTATCTTCATGTTTTTTCTTTCCCCCTTTTTATCTTGTGTGTGTTGTCTTTTCCTTCTTATTATCTTTTTAAAAATTATGAACATTGTTTTTAGAGAAAGCAATGAACATTCTTTAAATAATCATCTTTATATTTTCGTGAATTTTTGTAATATTTTGAAAATTCGTATATTAAAAAAACATGGAAATATAAATGTTTTGAACATTTCTAAAATTTAAAAAGTTTCCTAAAATCATCAATATTTTTAGAAGTTTAAGATTTTTTCAAAATTATGAACATATGAAATTTTAATGAATGTTTATAAAATTGACGAATATATGAAATGGTGATGTTCGGCGCTATTTATGTACTTGTTGTTTATATCTAGTTTATCTATGTATCTAGTGATGTCCGGTGATGAACTTGCTCTTTTGGGTCATATTGTACAGAACTTATCCCCAATCTATGTATGGATTATGGTTGATCCACGTAGTTGCATGGATTGTATGCATTTGGACTTGGGGGGGGGGGGGGGGGTTTTGAGGGGGGGGGGGGGGGGGGGGGGGGGGGGCATTTGAAGAGGACGGGTGTGTGGAGAAATGGGGAGTGACCGATCACTGTCTGACATATAGGTGCCAAATTTGGCAATCGTGGTTGTAGACGCTCTTATTGCGTTGAACCGAACGAAAATTATTGTAACAGAACGCCTCCCATGTCAACCTTGATGTTGTTTCGGATCCTTATGTGAAGTGCACATCAGCACGTCTCAGATCAGTTCTTTTTCTCTTCAACAGCTCTTTACCTGTCATGTTCTCTCTCAAACAGTGATCACATCTTTTCCAAAGTCTGAGCCTCTGAGGAATAATGCTGAGAAAAGAACAGGCAAATTCTAGTGACTTTCTCTGACAACTTTACATCCCAATGCTGCAGTAAAAAAACTGCAACATTAACCTCGTTTGGTTGCTGGTGAGAGAAATTCCAGGGTAAAGAAGGCACGGGTGAGATTTCCTTGACGCATTCAACATCACGAGGAATTATCTCTCCATCGTTTGGCTGCCGGATGGAGATGCCACTAGTCTACATGGGGAAGAAGCTACACATAGGAGCTGCTGCTGGAGGAGGGGGCACGCTGGAGCGAGGAGGAGAAGGTCGCCGGAGGAGCAGGCGAGGCGAGCGTGAGGATTTCCTCCCCGACGTCCGGGGTCATGGAATATTTACCCGTGGAAATGGCGGGGTACGGGTCGGATAACCCCTGACAGGCGGGCGACCAAATGCACAGAAGATTCTCCCGGGGCTGATTTATCTCGTGGGTCTTGCGCCCTGGTATCAGGCGGGGATCCCGGGGGAAATTGTTGCAACCAAATGAGCCCTAAAGGGATGCTAACACATAAGAAAAAGAAATCAAGCAGGTAACACTTGTGGTCCACACTCAACAAGTGCAGTTGTGCTTTACATGAGAAAGCTCTGGCTGGATCTTTGCAGGGGCTTTGAGCACGCTACAATGACGGAGAATGTGGACATGAATATATCTGTGAATTTCATTACCTTGAAAAGGGAGATGGTGTAATACTTCGGCAATATGCTAGTATCGATGTAGACAGCTGAAATTGTCAACTCCCAAATTAGCATACTACTACTGTACTTTCCAAAGTCTTTGCATTTTTTTAAGGTAATCTTTGCATTATTGTTTCTTGTATGACCAAGGCTGTATAGACTAGTCTAAACTCTCTTAGCAATGTAAGACTGCAATTATTGTTTCTGGTCTAAACTCTCTTAGCCCCCCCTCCCCTGCTATTTCTTTTGCAAAATCGATGGAGTGGTCAGCTCTTGCCTGTTGGCTTTTGATCTTCCAGATCAGATCACCCAGGAACTCCACGTACTTGTAAAGCTAGCACACAGGCAGGCAGCTGGATGGATTAACAACAGTAGCCACGTACATGCAACTTGCCGGGCCGGCGTAACCACCGTACGTGTACGTGAACCTCTAGTAGCGTAGCTAGCTAGACTTAATTGTCTCGTCGGCGGATCGTGACTTATAGCGAACAAATAGAGGAATATTTGGTGATTGCCAGAGGCTCTTGACGTGCCTTTTTTTTGCTTATTGCTTTCGTTGTGGTACAGATTACAGGGGGGTCACGTACCTATATATAGCAGCTAGGAGTAGCTATCTAAACTACTCGGTTAGGATTTCTAATCCTACTATTACTACTGGTACCTGATCAGTGTCCGACTAGGACACAGCTACTACGCGTAAGGTTTATTCCTACATTCACCTCCTAAACATGACGTTCTCGATGCGACCGCGATCCCAAATGCAACGACTACTACTCATAGGCAATATCCTTGACATTGCTTTTGCTGTTCTTCGTAGTATTTCAGGGACCATCTTTATTGTTGTCAACTCATCCATAGCTTGATGGCAACACTCTTTTTTGGTCCCGTCTTCAATCTTCACCAGTTCTTTGGTGCTTGGTAGACTGTCTTTCGGATCATCGAGGAGACATCTTTTGAACCCGCGCGAGACCAAACTTCGGTCTAACATTGAGTTCCAAGCTTTTGGTGCTTGCTTCCTGTAAAGTGCCTTCTTGAGCTTGTAAACTTTCCCTTCTTCGCCTTTTTTCTCGTAGCCGAGGGGTTGTTTCACGTACACTTCTTCTTTGAGGTCGCCGTTGAGGAAATCGGATTTCACATCCATATGATGAACCTTCCAATCCTCTTGTGTTGCCAAAGCTAGGAGCACTCTCACCATCTCGATTCGAGCAACCGGTGCAAACACCTCCTCATAGTCAACTCCTTAACGTTGTATGTAGCCCTTTGCAACGAGTCTTGCCTTGTGCTTCACAATGGCACTCTTTGTGTCCTTCTTCAACTTGTAAACCCACTTTAAACCTATGGCCTTTTGGTTTGGAGGTCCGGTTACCAAAGTCCACGTGCCATTTCTCTCGATCGCCTTCATCTCCTCATCCATGGCGTGCATCCAACTTGAACTTTTGCTCGCCTCTACGAAGTTCGTCGGCTCCTCAACTCCGAGTAAACATAAATCCGAGTACTCGAGCGTAACTGGCTTTGCGTACTTGTAGACTTTCTTAAGGGTCTTGTAGCGACGAGGCCTGGAAGAATCCGTTGTGGCTTGCGATGCCCAAGTAATAGCTGAGTAATCCCAGATCGCTCATGCTAAACTTCTTCTTCATCTGCGTCTTGAAACGTTCAATTTCTTGCACGCTATCTCCGGTGATAATCAGATCGTCGACATAAACTCCAACTAACAGGTTTGATCCTTTGGAGTTCTTTGTATAGACCACGTGCTCGAGGGGAGATTTCCCTATGTCAATCGGCTTATGCGGTCAAGTTATTGGACAAGTGTGGCATGACAGGTTGCTACGACACACAAGCTCCAATGGACCAACGACACAAGTTGAGCAAGCGTAGCTCAAATCCGCCGGTGGACACCACAATGTATCGAAGCGTTGTGGGCAGCCTAAGATATTTGGTGCATACCCGACCTAACTTGGCTTATTCAATCGGGATTGTGAGTCGTTTCATGGAGAAGCCGGCAACCGAACACATGAGCGCGGTCAAGCAAATCTTGCGCTATGTGAAAGACACTATTAATCTTGGTTGCACGTACAGAAAGGGAAAGGAAGGATTGATCCTTCGTGGATACTCAGATAGCGACATGGCACGTGATGTGGATGACCGGAAAAGCACAACGGGCATGGTATTCTACCTTGGCCCAAATCCTATCAGCTGGAATTCTCAGAAGCAAAAGATGGTTGCGCTGTCTTCATGCGAGGCAGAATACATAGCGGCAAGCACGGCGGCTTGTCAAGCAGTGTGGCTGAGAAGACTCCTAGCTGATCTTGCAAAGCGGGCGGTGCAGAAGGTGTCGTTGAAGATCGACAACCAAGCTGCAATCTCACTGTGCAAAAATCTGGTTCATCACGAGAGGAGCAAGCACATAGATACCAGGTTCCACCATATCCGGAAGTGCATTGAGAAAGGGATGATCGAAGTTCAACACGTGAACACGAAGGACCAGCTTGCCGACATTCTCATGAAGTCCCTCGGTCGACAGAAGTTCATTGAGATGAGGAAGAAAGTGGGAGTACAAGTGATAGAGACAAAGCAACCAGATTAAGAAGGTGAATGTAAGAGTTAATCTAGTTGTAGTATTAGGTATGGTCACGTAATAGTTCAAAAGAGTCTTAGTACTAATCGTTTTAGTGTTCACGTAAGTAAATCGGACAAGTGCTTGTACGAGTCCGGGTCTCCGTCGTGTTGGTCACCGACTCGGCGACATGTTGGACGGGGTGGCTGTATCCCTGTATATACTGAGCAAATAAACGAAAAGGTGCATGTTAACGCACCGCAAAAAGTAGTTTTCTCTGTCTACAGTTTCGATCGCAAGTATCGCCGGCTACACACGTACGCCAGAATCCATTGAGCTCTTGCTAGCTGGTTGTACGTGCGTGTATCTCCAGAAGGCTAGTGTAAAAGCGTTCGGCTTAAAAACTTTTCTAAAGTTGATGAAGTTAGAAGTTGAAGAAGATCAGAACACACTCTAAATTAACGTCGTGCTTCACTAGCTCTGCGACAGCTTGCGACATAGAGGGTGTGTATTCAAAGTCTTATGCGAATGGCAAGAGCGGACCCGTTCATAAAGAAATCATCAAACACTTTTGCTTCTGGAGGAATTAAGTTGGATCCATCCATAAAGAAATCATTCAAAGTCTCATGCGAATGGCCAGAATGGCCAGAGAGGATCATTTCCTTCTTCTGGAGGAATGCAATACTAATCACCAGCATCTTAGCATCAATCGCTATGTGCTAATACAGCTCCACTCTGAAGGCATGTAGCAGTCCAATCGTTTTTTAGAAAAAGAGGATGACCCCGGCCTCTACATCTGGGCGATGCATACGGTCATTTTATTAATTATTTCACAAGACCTTACAAAATAATATCACAGTAAGACTAAAGCTGCCGTCTAAGCAACAATCTGTGGCTACATCTATCCAGTTGATGAAGGGGCGCAGGTAGCCTGGGCCTAATACCAAACAAATATCGCAGCCAAACCTAACATCTAATACCCGAGGACCCATCCAGGACGCCTGCCGGGCATGGGTCTCGCCGGTCTAGCGTGCTCTCAGAGGCCGCCGCCGCCAACTGTCACCGCTCCATCTTCAGAACTGTACGGATGTATCAACCTTGCTCGGTCTAGCTATCATCGACGCCACCACGGCGCCCAACGGCACCTCCTCCCTGCGCGCAAACAGTCGTGCACGTCGCGGTCGCCACTGATACGCCTCGGCACCATGCTGCCAAGTACCACCAGCCGACACAGTTTGAAGTCTTTGAAAGATCTGTCGTGCGTAGCACCTGCCGATCAGTCATGACAAAGTGTAGCACCTGTCGGTCAGGCATGACTTAACATCTCCACCGAAGCTCCGTGCAAGACGAAGCCGCTCCACCTCCTGCCTCTGACTTCGAGCGCTGCTCCACAAACGATGCTCCCAAGAAAGAAACGACACCGCAGTGCCGCCATCGTCCGATCTGAAACATCAGATCCTAGGGTTTCCCCCAGAGCAGCACAAGTGGGTCGACAGAAGTTACACGACGATGCCTCCATCAAGGTAACGGCGTAGAACGCCGTTATCGCCTGCCAACGGCTCGGTTTTCATCGGCAACCATGTCTCCCCAACTCGCAGCCAGGACTGGATGATGGATCTCGAGATCCGATCACCAAGCCTCTGGCTGGCCATCTCTGACGAAGAAGATGACCACCACCATTGGCCAGCAAGACGGCGTGAGATGAAGTAGAGCGCTGCCAGTGTGCGTCCTGGCCAGCACCACCAGCGCTCGGCCCATCCCAGACCACGCCCCATGGCCGAGGGCAACGGCAAGCGCTGCCACGAGGAGGGCGCAGACCGGAAGCCCAGATCCGGCACACCCGCGCGCTGCCACGTGGCCACCACCAAGCGCCTTTCAGGGGCAGCCCCGCCGCCGTGAGGGACGCCGCCCCACGGGCAACTGGCGCCGACCACCGGCTGCCGCGAGATCGCCACCAGCCGCCGCGAGATCTGCGCGAGAACGACGAGGACGCCCCACCGCCACCTTCCTTGGGGACCACGCGGGCTTCGGCGGTGTCCCCTCCGGCGGCAGCGAAGCGGGGGAGGAGCGGGGAGGGGCAGCTGGCGGCGCGGTTATAGCACGAAGTAAAGATGGATGTAGCAGTCCAATCGTGACAAAAATTAAGTTGGAACGGATCAAAGTCCCATCTAATCTACTCCCTCCGTTCCTAAATATTTACTACCACACACACACACACATATGTATTAGAGTGTAGATTCACTTATTTTGTTTCGTATGTAGTTACTTGTTGAAATCTATAGAAAGACAAATATTTAGCAACTGAAGGAGTAGCCATGGTAAGACCATGAATGGAGTATTTGACAACGTAACTGCCGGCCGCCACAACCACTCTTGGTGATTTACTGATTAGAAAATCATCATTCCACGTCGTTAGCATCCAGAGCGATGTTTTATTAGGCACGGGACGCACCTATTGTCGCATCCCTTGGGTCACGTATCTTGCATTGCGCAAAGAGTTGTCATGTAGTATTAGCTGCGTATATATTTCAAGTTGGCCATCCACTTGCAAGTTTTAATTAATTGTGGAAAGTATATTTTTGCCGATAGGTGGATGGATGCTTTCTATATATGGAGGCAAGTCACAATCATTTGCGCACTCCTAGCCGCTGGCCGGCATTCTTTTTCCTCTTTTCTTTTAGATGAGCGGTAAGGAATATAATAACCACAACTACAAGTCTACAAGTGAGGTCGTCACAAAAAAAGAAGTTGAGTATACGTTGTGCTGTGAGAACATGTAATTTTACTCACGGGTCCTGCCTTATCGTCCTACGCATACGTGGTAAAATCGTCTAGGTCCTGTCAAATAACCCAATAGAAATCCAAGGTATGATCAACAAGTCAAAGAAGAGAGGAGGTAAAAATGACAAGTAGTCAAAGATGAAGGCTCAGTGAAAAAAGGCTCAATATTACGGTGTAGAGATAGGTGGCCTAGTCCACCATAGACTGTGCACCATCCCTCGTGAAGATAGAAATTACAAGAGCAGCTATAGAGCCCCGGGTGTTCATGTGACCTTGCACATCTCAAGGACACTGTGAATATTGATTAATACAGGAGTAGGTTTGGAGCACATAGACGGCCATGTGCCCCAGAGGAATCTCCACCATGAAATGAGAAACAATTAAGATTAGACTTGTGTGCGAAAGAGCAACCAATTAATTAAGAGCACGACTTGGTTAATCAGAAAGGATTTTAAGAGTGCGCCGAGACGGGGTTTGGGAGCACAACCAACCTCAAACACTCCAACCAACTTCTAAAACCACACAGCGGCCATGGACGCCAAGCTGATGGCGGCCACCGACGGTGGCGAAGTCAACAAGTTGAAGGATGGGCTGAACAAGGAGGATACCATGTCGATGGTTGATGCGACGGCGACGAGTAAGAAGCCTCCCGAAGAGGACCAATCCCCAGCTGGTACCATCAACCCCTTGCTTCTGTTATCGGCGCGCGAGGGCTCCTCGATGGCGCTGAATGTCCTTTTAGAGAGGGAAGACGCAAAACGTCCACCACTGATGATTATTTCTCAAGAATTTCTCGAGTTGGTAGAGGGAGGCAGCAGTGGCCAAGGAAGAACTGCAGTGTCAATTTTTGGTGATGTAGAAGAGGGCGTCGACGACCAGCCTGCTGCTTCACTTGCAGCTGGAGCACTCCTCAAGGGCGTCACTCCTGATGGTGATACTGCACTACATGTGGTCGCGCAGAATCACGAGGATGGCAAACATTTCCTGGAGTATGCCGGCATCATCTACGGAAGGGACAGGGGGCTCCTGTTTGCGAGGAATCACAAGGGTGACACACCCTTGCATTGTGCTGCCCGAGCTGGGAACTCCAAAATGGTTTCTTATCTTGTTGATCTAGCTGCACGCGAGGGTGCCGACACGAAGCTCAGGCTCCTGAGAATGGAAAATAAGCGTCATGAGACGGCCCTGCACGAGGCTGTCCGATACGAAGACGGTACAATTCTGGGTCAGAAGGAGAGAGGAGCTTTGCTTGATGCTACTGACACCGCCGGAGAAAAAAGGAATAAGGATGATGCTGCGGGCGCACCGGAAGAGAAGAATATAGTCAAACTGCTGATGGGTGCTGATCCAGAGTTAGCTAATTATCCTGCGGATGGCGTTTCACCCTTGTATCTAGCCATCTTGCTAGGGAAGAGTACAATTGCATTGATTCTGTACGATAAGAGTGGTGGCAATCTCTCCTATTCCGGAGCAGATGGACAAAATGCCCTGCATATTGATGTTCTTCCACACAGAGACTCAGGTACTCACTAAATGCATATATATTTTAGAACTTCCATGTCTACTCCCTCATTCTAAAACTTAGCGTCCCCTCGAATTTCCAGCCTACCTTTAGCATACATTTGATAAACTATAAGTTATATGCCATAAATTTGTTCAAATGAAAACCTATTTTGAATATGAATCAAATGGAATAATATACTCGATCAAAGGAATGTTCAGAAAAAAGGAAATACACTAGAAAATCCAAGAAAACTTAGTCATAAATATATTGCAACATATTTCGCATTTTGTAACGGGTACTCTCGAAAGAGATAGGAACTATTTGTTTGCTTTTGCTCTGAAAGAGAAATGAAACATTTTTAGTTTTACCGCATGAGGATCCTGCGCTTCATTTTCATCATCTCACATATCGCTGTAAAGCTGTGGAGATGCATGCAACCAGGCATCTCCAGTAGGGGGGGGGGGGCAAAATTGTGCTTTTAGCATAAAGTAGATATAGTTCTCTACACTTACGTATTTGTTGTTGTTTTCTATGTTGCCCGGATACTTGGATACGTATCGGATACACGATATCGGGATACGTCCGATATGTCAATTTTTTAAAAACATGAATACAGGGATAAGTTATATACAGATATTACATATATTAATTATTAAAAATATGAAGGAAAAAAAGAGTGAACTGCATCCTAGGTCCTCAAACTATTTCGAAGGTGTCATGTAGGTCCTCAAACTATGAAAAGTGTCATCTACGTCCTCAAAAATCCTTGAAGTGTAATAGTTGAAGGACCTATGTGACACCTTTGAAATAGTTTGAGAACCAGGATGACACACACATTGCCTTTTGATGACCTGGATGGCGATTTTCATAGTTTGAGGACCTACGTGAAACCACTGAAATAGTTCGAGAACCTAAGATGCACTTCTCAAAAAAAAGAAGCTTCTAGTTAAAGCATGCCTCAATAGATTACGCTCTTTCTTTTCTTGCACTTGGTCTACTTCCATTAATTGGCAGTGGGATTTCCCTAGACTTGCTGCTCCATCAGTGCATCGACTCTTTTTTGCTCACCTTTCAATTGAACAAGAACATTAATAGTCATGTTTTGACATGAACTCATGCTCATGTTGGAAATCTTGAAAAGGTGCGCCTTTATTATTGATGGGATTTCAGTCGAACGTGAGGTTTGAGGTATCCAAAACGTATCGCAACAGTATCCAGATGTATCAAACATTATATTATTTTTTAAAAATAAAAAAAATCGAGGGATAGTTACGGGATACATATCGGGCTGTATCGGGGCAGTATCCGGCTGGATACGCGTGCTTTCTGAAGTATCTCCGCAACGTAGGATGTTGTTATTGTCATGTCTTGATATAGGAACATGGTTAAGTTAACGCCCAATTCTACGAAATGTTATTCAGATTAAGATAATTCCTACTTTGCTACACTAACACAAAATGGGTATTGTTGACAGTGATGATAGAGCTCCTAGTGCATTGGAAGAAAAGCCTTACTACACAGGTGGACAAAGATGGGAGAACCCCGCTTCACTTTGCTTCATCGTTGTCTTTTGGGACTGCCTCGTGTCTGCAACTTGAGCTCCTCAGCAGACCTCCTTGGTGTCGTTTTGTATGGATTTCCCAGACTTCTACATCGATGCTCAAGATAGTATTCGAAGCGAACCCCACCGTACTGTATGAAGCAGACAATAATGGATCTTTCCCCATACATTTAGCTGCCTCTGCAGGTGCGAAAGATGCCATACCGTTTTTCCATGGCAAGTATCCAAATTGTGTTGGGTTGCGCAATGCTAAAGGAAGAACATTCCTTCATGTTGCTGTCGAGAAAGAAATACGGGACATAGTGTTCTATGTATGTGAAACTCCATCTTTAGTTTGGATTCTGAATATGCAAGACAATGATGGAAACACTGCACTGCACTTGGCTATCCAAGCTCGGAACTTTAGGATGTTCTGTGCTCTATTTGGGAATCCAGAGGTGAATCTGAATATAACAAATAACCAGGGGGAAACTCCCTTTGATCTATCCATCAGTAAGCTTTCATTCAGATTGAATTATATAGAGGTAATACTCTGTTTTACTTTCAAGTTTGCCCCTTGAATAAAGTAAATAATTTATGACACATTGCTTCATTTGGTACTCATATAATCCTTCTTGTTTTTATTTCAGAACTCTCAGAATAAAATATACCACGCTTTGAGGTCAGTTGGGGCGAACTATGGTGTCGTTCGCTGGGATAAAGCTGAGGAACCGTTCCGTCGGCCGCCAAAGCCAGAGGAGGAGGACAAAGAATCACGGAGGCTGAAAGATGCAACACAAACGTGTGTCGTTGCTTCAGTCCTAATAGCAACTGTGGCCTTCAGTGCAACTTTTTCCATCCCTGGAGGTTACAGAAACGATGATCATATAAGTGGAGTCACGCCAACATATGCTGGGAGTTTTGTTTTTGACGCTTTCATGATGGCCACCACATTAGCTTTCATATGCTCTTCACTAGCTACAATTGGCTTCACGTTTCCTGCAAATCCGATGGTTAACTTGGTCACCCGTGAAGTCTACTAAGTCTTATCTGCGCTTTCCTTCTCGAGTTCATTCATATTCATGTCAATTTCATTTGCACTGGGTGTGTATATGGTGCTAGGTCCAGTTGCTCGTAATACTGCTGTTGCAGTCTGTGTTCTTGCTCCTACCGTATGGTTAGGTACATATATGGATGCTATTTCTAAATTTGTTATTCTTGCACGACCATTATGCATTAGAAAGGGGTTATTCAAAGGAATGGTAGAATTACTAAGGATGTACACGCTCATAATGACCACTACACTTTGGCCCATCATAGTTACCTTTGGTTGGGCTGCGGTGGCAAGGATCCACCGTCACCGCTAAATCCTTTTTCTTTTTCTTTTTGTAAGGAGGGTTGGTAAGCATGTTCTTGTACGGAACTAATGTTATGGAAGTATTTTGATGTAAGACATTATCTCTAATACTAGTATAATGCATCAGTTTTGAAATTGGATTTACACTCCATTCTTGATTCCCGCCAAGTAACACAAACTCACTTCTAGCCGTTGATTTCACCACGTATCCCCTTATCCACCCTTCATCAGCCCTTAGCTCCACCGAATCGGACGGCTGCAATTAGTTGGATCCGTCACCACTCCCTCCCCGCGCTGTCTCCCGCGCGCTCGCGCGTTTCGAAGCTGCTCGCACCTTCCCGATAGCTCCACAGCCCACGATGTTTGAAATAATTTAATTGAAACAGAGCCCCGTGCGCGCGCTCTGCTGGACCGGAAAAGACTGCATACCTTCAAGCTTCATCCCGATTTCAAAAGGAAAAAACAAAAAGCTTCAAACCGAGCTAGCACAAGGCTATCATCCTGCCACAACTCCATCCCCGTTGTCTCCCATTGCCTGTATCTCCCCGCTCACATCTTGCTAAAATTCCATTTCCATCTGCTTGCAGAGTACCTCAATTCTTTGACGACCTTGCTATTGAGATCGCAGGGCTTGGTTGTTATGAAGTGTGCCACTCTTGCGCCCCGTCTCCGTTCATTCAGATTCGCACGTCTTCGTCTCTTCGCTCTCTCCAGCCGCGCCGTACACCGGCAAGCCGGCCATGTACAATACACATTCTCTGTGCGGACGGCCAACAACACGGGAGAAAAGCACAGGTGAGTTGCTCCTTCTCTACATTACCCTTTTTTTTTGTTGATGGTTATGAGTTTGGAGAATTCCTTTATGTCAGATTGCTTCATGTCATTAGGATTAGCTGGTTATACCTTGTTGATGTTCTTGGCTCTTTCTTTGCGTGCTAGGTGTTTGCGTTTTTGTCTAAGCCAGTGTAAGTTGCAGATTCTGTACGTAGACTACAAAAGCTACTATGTCTTGAGATAAGTGTGTCACGAAAGATGATTTGATTATTTTTCTTGATTTTTTTATGACTCCACTATTTTATTTGGGCCATTTCATTGTTCACATTTAAAATATTTATTTTGGTAGAAATATGGTTGACACTCATTACTGATGGACATCAACTGCGATAATTAATTCATACTCCCTCCGTTCCAAATTACTTGTCGTGGTTTTAGTTCACGACAAGTAATTTGGAATAGAGGGAGTATTTTCTGTTTCACTGGTAGAAAAAGGGCCCTCCACGTGGCCGGTCCACCTTTAATCCTGGTTGGTAACACCAACCGGTACTAAAGGAAATTTTCTGAATTTTTTTTGAATTTTTTTTATTTTTCAAATTTCTGAATTATTTTAACCTCTAATCTCTAATCATCCCTTATCACTGCTCAATTTAATCTCTAATCACCCCTCATCATTCCAAATCATCTAACTTCCCAGACGGTCACCCATCCTCCCACTCCCCCAGCTTGAGCACGCTTAACTTCCGGGTCTATTCTCCCTCGTTTCCAAGTCTGCACTCGTTGTTTTCCTGACAATAGTAAGATGTTAATCCTATTAACCCTCAGGAGTTTAGCTTGAGCATGAAGTCACACATTTCACTGTTTGAGTTTGAAACTATTGTTCTAAAAAAAATAATTTTTTAGTAACACTAATATTTCTTGAATAAGTAGTTTGACCATTGTTTGACCACAGTTTGACCATAGTTTGACCAGATTTGACCAAAATTCAAAAAAACTGAAATAACTATTTAATAACACTAATATTCTTGAATAATTATTTAGTAACACTAATACTTCTTGAATAAGTAGTTTGACCATAATTTGACCAGATTTAATGAAAATTTAAAAAAACTGAAATTTGAGCATAACTTTTTTCCTTTTGGAATTTGAGGATTCTACAAATTTGCAAACAGGCTGTAGGCGGTCTTCATCGGATGTAACTTTTCAAGTAGATGATATTTCATATAAAAACCTTTTTAATCCGAGTTCGTATGCAAAAGTTATGCCCATTTTACAAATTCTAGAGAGATTTTGTAAATAAAGTCGAAATTCATATTTGTAAATTTTCCCAACAACTAGACCACATATCACATGAGAAACTTGTTTTTTTTTATTTTTTTGACATTTCCATCATTTTCTTTTATTTTTTTAAACTAAAAAGGCGATCCAAGGGGGGGGAGGGTAGAGTTTGAAAATGGGACCTTTAGTACCGGTTCGTGCCATGAACCGGTACTAATGCCTCAAAGCCCATTAGTCCCGGTTGGTGGCACCAACCGGTACTAAAGGTAGTACCGGTTGGTGCCACCAACCGGGACTAATGGGCATCGCACCCTTTAGTCCCGGTTCGTGGCACGAACCGGGACTAAAGGGCCTAGGTGAACCGGGACTAATGCCTTAGCCGCACGAACCGGGATAAATGCACCCATTGGTCCCGGTTCTGGACTGAACGGGACTAATGGGCTTACCCGGCCTGGACCAAAGCCCCCTTTTCTACTAGTGTTACCCATGAAAAAATGATTGTTGGCTAAACAGCATACCCCCCCCCCCCCAATGCCCTGTCTACCAATCTTTTCTTGTGTGCGTCTCATTAAGCTGATGATTGTAGATCAATATCGTCACCTAACTGAACAAACCGGTGCTGTACCAACGGATCCTTCTCAACGCAAACGTTACCGTGGTCGGGTTAGGTATATGCAGATGACACCACAACAGAGAGAAGCTTATTTGAAAAGGAATCGTGAGTACAAACGAATCAAGCGAGGTGACTGTGCAATTAGTAAGACTGTGCAACCCGTAAGAGGGGAGACCAGTATGAATACCAATGATAACACACACTTGCCAACTGAATCTTCTATGACGACAGAAGGTACTTTGTTGTGTGATGATAAGTAAAATAATCATCTTCAATATACATGATTAGGTGGTGACATTAGTCTGTAATTTGTGTGCCAGGGAAAGAAATAGCAGTGACTATGTTACAAGAACAAGAAAGCCTTCCATTTTCAGGTTCTATGACACACAGTTCAGGGGTCCATCAAAGTAGGTGTCTGACAAAAAGGAAACGAGGTTGATAAAAATATATTAATTCAGTACTAATACATTTCTGTTTACTAACATTACAGTCTAATTTGTTTGTTGTAATGTCAAAAACAGTGACAACAGTCAATAGTTATGATGTGTCTGCATCTGACCAAAGCATCCTTGCTCAGCCAAACATGTGCCACCCAAAAAAGGGTACTTGGCTGAAGATCAGTGCATCTGGAATTTCTGTATCTCCTATTGCTTCATAAGACCAAGTTGTAATTGATGCGCAAACAAATAACAGTGGATGTAAGCGGCGACACCGCACTAGCTGGTATTCCCAATTGGCACCTTAACAAAAAGAAGCATATTTACAGAGGCCGTGAGTATAAAAGAAGAAGAAAGTCTCAAGACGCAAGTTGCAGCCATGCACAAGATACATCTGATGAGGCAATTAGTAGTAATGTACAAAATACAGTTGGATATACTCATGTGCAACTACAAGATCATACCAGCCGTCAACATGAAGATTTCATCTACCTGCGAAAGGATTCTTTTCCTGCCATTCAAGGTAATCTCAGTACCAACTAGCATTTATCTATTATATTGGTCCATATAAAACATTGTGTGACGTATATGATGATTCGACAATCAACAGATAACATTGGGGAAACAGGAGAAATGCTTGGATATAATGATGACCCTGATGAAGAAATTCGTATGTTTAGCGGGCATGGTAAGTATTACTGTACTTAATCGACAATAGTACTTTTAAATATGATTTGTATTTCTAATCTAGCCTAATAAAAATGCAGGTTTTGAATTTCAGTCGTATTTAGAAAAAGAATAATGCCCAAAGTTGCATTCAGGTGGATCCATATGATCATATATATCAAAATTTACCCACTGATTATCATCTTCTAGATCCAGTTCCTGACTGTAGGCATTGCAATGCAAAAAGGTTCCAGTATGAGAAACCAACGTTTTGTTGCATGGGTGGAAAAGTTAAAATAGTAACTCCACCAGTCCCTGATGAATTACGTCGACTGTACAGCAGCCAAGATCCAGATGCGAAGTATTTCCGGGATAACATACGTTACTTCAATTCTCACTTCTCCTTTACATCTCTTGGTGTTGTCTTGGATCAACGTTTTTGCAATAACAGATCTAGAGTTTACACATTCTGCGCACAAGGTCAAATTTATCATCGAATTGACCAATTAATGCCAAAGGATGATGGGCCCAAGCATCTACAACTTTACTTTTATGACACTGATGCAGATTTACAGCATAGATTTCGCCATTCACCTAACCTTGATAAAGATCTCATCAGATAATTGTTGGGCATACTCTCATCTAATCCTTATGTCCATATCTTTAGAAGTCTCGGCTCCATTTCAAACCTTTGCGAGTATAGGATTGAGCTCAACACAAATATTGCTTTAGATCAGAGAGTATATAATGCTCTAACAGCATCACAGGTGGCAGCAATTTGGTTCGAGGGAAGCGATCCTCGAGGTCATTTTGATAGAAGTATCATGATTTATGGTGTATCAGACCGTCCACAATATATAAAAGCATACCATGGTTGCTATGATCCACCATCATATCCGTTGTTTTTCCCAAACGGAGAGGTCGGATGGAACTTGGGTCTGCCCAGATTAAGTCGACATGCTAGGAAAATAATAGACAATTAAGCAAATGATTTTGATATAGAAGGTAAGTTTCCATCATACATTAATTGGTTACATGCTCAAAGTTTTAGTTTCTAGAACTATTTAATAATCATATATTATTTTGGATTCTGTAGGAATGCTGGTGAATAGTTATTGTTCTTGCATCTCACCAGGAGAATATTATTGTTTCATGCTGCAAATTAGATCCGGGAAGTTTAACATCTTACTCTTTGGAAGGTGATTGACTCAACAATATATAGTTGATATGTACATTAAGATTTGTTGGATAAACAGCAACTAGTTTCTCATGATATGCGTCTGTCCTGAAGCTTCAGAACCTGGATTGTCATTTTTCTTTGTGTAGACTTATTGACCCTAGCTTGTCATATTATTTAGAAATAAAAGTATAGATCTATGCACTGTACGTCCAGAAACCTCATTAAGATTTGTTTCATCTGCTTCTGAAGCATATGCATAAGTTGCACAACTAGACAAGTTAATGCTGAACGATGCCACTTTCCACTGAACCCCACTTTTGGAAATGACTATTCTGGGCCATGTTTTTCCTCCAATATGTATAAAACTATTCTAGGCCATTCGGATGCTATTCCAGCACTGAATTCGATTTTGCAATCTTGCTGCCAAGATAAACACAAAATCTTATTCTGGTTGTTAGCTGTTACCGGTGTTTGTCTCTGAAAAATTATGTTTGAGCACTACTATATAATACCTCCCATATTGAGCGTATCCGCCATCGCCTAACAAACGCGTGCCGTCCAGTGCCGTACTCGCTGCATCTTTGGCATCACGGACATGTTTGCTTTCCGTTGGCATTCTCGTGGTGCTGACATCTGATGACACTGTGTGCTTGCGCTCAAAGGTTGGTTGTTGTGAGTTTGTTCATCATCTTGGTTCGGAGGTCGAGAGAGCAATGCAATCTATCTTGGTTTTTACTAAATCCGAGTTGCCTAAGATTTTCTTCTGTATAAGTCGACGTACTAAGCCGTTGTATATTTCAGCATTGGGATGGCTCAAGACGTCGACTTAGACAAAAGTTTTTCTTAGTATTAAATGGATAGTATTTTCTCGTGAAATATGCATAGCCAATTGCACTTTTTTCTACTTTCGAGAACCAATTTAACATTTTTTGCGAATTGAAAAATATTACAAGTGCAATGTTTTGGATCATAGATCGAAAAAACTACTCCCTCCGTCCCAAAATATAAGAACGTGTTCGACACTAGCATAGTGTCAAAAACATTCTTATATTTTGGGACGGAGGGAGTAGTACAAAGTAACTCTTTTAACTATGAATTACAATGGAATCTCTTAGAAATGTCTACTACATGGCATCAATCTTTGTAACACGAATACTGTCAAGGCTTTAGTTAAGAAAATGCAAACAGATCGGAGTAGCTGTACTTTCACTGTACCTGCATGAACTTAACTTTTTTTTTTGATGCTGCATGAACTTAACTTTTTTTAAGGCAAACTCGCAAAGCTTTTTATTAAAACGTCACCTCTACAGGGATGAAGATAAGGTTTCCTGGGTGGCCTAACCAAACATGGCGGCCGGTCCCGAGAGTTAAAGCATGCTTTGCTAGTTTATGGGCCTCGGTATTCGAGGTTCTAAACTAATGACTAAAAACACATGAAATAAAATCACTAGAGTGCTGTTTGATCTCCTTCACCACTGCTCCATACGCCGATGATGTCCCTCTGTGTAAGGCTTCAACAGCTAGCTTGCAATCCGATGCCACAGATATTTTTTGGATATAGAGATCATCCGCCAGGGCTAGAGCTTCTCTGATTGCGAGGCATTCCAACACTTCCGGCTCGTCAATGTTTCGGAACAAGACAGCAGACGCACCCTGATAAGCTCCTGAGATGTCCCTGCAGATGACTGCTACAGCACCGTACCCTCCAGCTCTGGGAGTTGCCGCATCAACGTTTAGCTTGGCATGCTCCACACATGGTGGCAGCCAATTTGCCAGTCTGGGCTGAGTCGCTGGGCGTGTCCTGGTGGCCGGCTTGAATATCAACTACAAGTCACTCATATAGCTGCTGATAAAAGAATGCGTGGAGAGAGGGGTCTGAAACACCCCTTCATGTATCAGTTTCCGGCGAGCATGCCAAATTGCCCAGAGGGTAACAATCATAGTGGTGAACTCCTGCTTGAGGCAGCGACTCATGCATAGCAAACAACCATCCCTTGGCACTGTCATCCATGTTCATGCACATATGTTCTGCTAGATCAGTACTTGCGAGGGCCCAAACACTTCTTGACATTGTGCAGTCTAGCATGGAATGACGCCAATTATCTGCCGCTCCACAAATGGCACACTCATGGGACTGAGCCATATTTCGGTGGTGCAGGATATCATTCGTTGGGAGGGAATGTTGTGCAAGACGCCATGTAAAAACCTTCAACTTCGACGGCACTTGCATGCCCCAGATGGAAGACCACCCCCTGCGTTCACCAGTATTGCTGGACATGTCCTCTATACCCTCGAGCCAAGCCTCTCTGCCAGTCTTTATTCGAAAAATCATGTTATAAGCCGACCGGACCGAGAACAAGCCCCTTGGGTCTTCGGCCCAAGCCCCAAAATCATCGACTTGTCGTGTGCATATTGGTATCTTGAGTATAGCCTTAGCATCCACTAGTATAAAAACTTGTCGCACAAAGTCCTCCTTCCACTCTGCTGTACTGTGATCAATCAGCTCATAAACTGTCTGAGGGGGGCGGCAACCAGTGAAGAAACAGGCCTATAAAAACCTTCCCTTGGAATCCGGTTCTGAGTCCATATATATGTTGATGAGCCATCTCCTATCCGATGAATAATTCCTTGCTTCGTAATGTTCCACCCATCGATGACAGCCCGCCAAATTTGAGAAGGTCGGGACCCTAACTCTGCCTCGAGGATTGATGTGTCTGGGTAGTAGATTGCCTTTAGCATACGTGCACCAAGGGAGTCAGGATATTCTAGCAGTTGCCACGCCTGCCTGGATAAGAGTGCAAGGTTAAATATCTCCATATCCCGAAAACCCAAACCACCAAGGCATTTAGGTCTTGTGATTACATCCCAAGACACCCAACATGGTCGTATTTTTCCTTCTTTACTTCCCCACCAAAACTGACGAATCATTGACGTGATGCTTTCACATAACCCCCTGGATAGCATGAAACAAGACATAGAGAAAACTGGGATGGCTTGCGCTACTGATTTAATAAGCACCTCTTTTCCTGCAGCAGATAGAAGTTTCTCCATCCATCCCTTGATTTTCTCCTAGACTCTATCTCGGAGATACTTGAAGGTGTCACTCTTAGATTGCCCAACCTCAGTTGGCAGGCCCAGATATTTCTCACTTTGTAAGTGCATCTAGTGGCCCTTAGTGATTTTGGTGTATTGAAGACTTATAGGTTAAGGGACTGATGCGTTTGTGAGTGTACACAGGTCTGTAAGTCTATGAGGAGTTTGATATTTACAGAGAAAGTCAACCCCTAAAAATGAAGTTCTTCGACTGAAGATTTTGGATTTCTGAAGACTTTGAAAATGAAGAAATTGGTGTGATCCTGAAGACGTGGTATTCATTCAAGGAACATGAAGCATGAAGACTTTTGTTTTCGTAGTTTCATTTTCTCTTCCTTGAGTCATAGGAAACACCGTACTGTTAAAGGGGGTCGAGGAAATACTAAGGAAAAATTTCCAGGTGATGCTCAACTCAAATCCTACACCTACCAATCCCTTCGAGTGAAGCCATTGAAACACTACTAGGAAAAGGCCTACTAATGGCGCACCTAATTTGGCCATTAATGACGCATTAGTGGTGCGCCATTAGTGCCACGCCATTAGTATATTTTACTAATGGCGCACCACTGGTGCGCCATTAGTATCTGGTATACTAATGGCGCACCTCAGATGCGCCATTAGTATATACAACAGTGCGCCATTAGTATGCCTCCCAGGGGGCCATGTATACCCAGGTGCTTTGGCATACTAATGGCGCACAACAACAAGATGCGCCATTAGTAACTTCCGCATACTAATGATGCACTGTTTAATGATGCGCCATTAGTATCCTTTGGCATACTAATGGCGCACTGTGATGTGATGCGCCATTAGTATGAATATTAGGTTTTTTTATTTTTTATTTTCTGTTTTTTGCACAGGCTACAAAATGTATAATTGGACAAAATATAGACAGCACACATCAACAACAGATTCATCGAATACAATAGAAGATTAGTCTCTGAATACAATTCATCATATTAGTCTCCGAATACAATTCATCATATTAGTCTCCGAACTGAAAAGACCGAACAAAGATAGAACATTATATTACAAGTCTCGAGACCGCGAGTAGCGAGTTTGTCTTCACATTACAAGTCGATATCGATCATCTAAACTACCATCACATAGAAGAGAGCTGCGGTCATCACGATGAGCATCATCACGATTAAACTCGTCTTCATCCGGTTCCTCTAGCGCTCCCTCCCCTCTCCCGCTAGATAGCGGGCGTATCTAGATTCGGCCTCGGCCCTAGTGGTGTACCCTTTGTAACTGTTACCGCTGAATCGGTGAACCTGTCTCCGACACTCCTCCCAGTCGTTGTAGACTCGGGGAACCTTACCCTTGTACACGACATACGACGGCATCGCTATGCAGTAGCCAAACGAAACGTTAGTACCAATTCACAGACAATACATAAGCAATATATAAGTATGCAACAGAACGATCGGAAGAGAAAAGCAAGACATTAATAGCATCGATTACATCTAAGTTGAACGACTCTCGAAACCAAAGAGACATACTACAAGTTCATTAAAGTTTAATTACAACATGAGCCAATCGATGTTTCAGAACTAGACACAGCATCACTGCTTTCGACTCGACTCAAGGGACCGGAGCATGGATGAAGCCGCCGTCTATCGTGGGCGTCATGAAATAACGGTCGTTGTCAGCCTGCATTTGTAGCATTGTGTCGATGTCACTGTTGGACGGTTGATTTCTGAGGTAGAACTTCCCCGAGGTACGAAGGACATCTTGATGGATGATTTCCGCAAACTCCGACTGGATGCGAAAGAATTCTTGTCTGATGTCCGCGTCCTAGATTGCCGACATGCTCGCGGCCCAATCTTTGAGTTTACTCGGTAGCAGAAGTTGATGATGGTCCCGTACGATCGCCCGCATGTGATGGATGGCGTAGTAGGCACCCTTATGACCGCCAGGTGGCTGCTTGACGCAGCAGAACATCGTATTGTGGGAGAACACGTGCTTGCCGTACTTACGAATAGGCCTGGTGAAGGTGCGTCCAGATTTGACGTAGCCGGGGAGAACATCAGCAAGAACCTTCTTGACATTTGTGTAGTCTACGTTCGACTGACGGTCCGGGTCGAAATACGTGGCCATGGAATATTTGGGGCTTAGGAGGATGAGCGTGCAATGTGTGTCACTGCAGAAAACACGGAATGTTAAAAGAAAAACGATTGAAATCTAAGAATTCATATGTTACGGGGCGGTTGAGGGGAGGACTTACTCGGGAAAGTAAGGCACGAGGAAGTTATCCTTATCTTGGTTTGCCAGAATGACGCCTTCGAGGTAAGAAGTCGCGACTTGCCGGTCCCCAGCGCTGCCCAAGATCTTGGCACGCATGTAGAAGGGGTCGACTATCACGATGTCCGGGGTCTTGTCGCGAATGATCCGCATCTCCATACTCAGCGAAAATAGCCGAACGAAGGTGTAGTGCAGCGGATGAAGGTTCAACATAGCGTGGATGTCATCAAACCGCAGGACGATCGTACCCCCGATGGAGTTATCCACAAAGCCCTTGCCCTTTGGCACCTTGGCCGCGAAAACCGGGTATGCCACATCCTTCTCTCCGAGACGCCGCTTCTCCAAAGAAAGAACACTGTCATGCAGACTCCGCATAGCACCGGTTGCAGCATCGAGCATATTTCTCGGTAGCATCGGCCTACCCGCCACATGCACCCTCCTCGAGATATCCTCAGGTGAAGGTGGCCCGTCCTAAGAACGGATCGTACTCGGTGCCGGCTGGCCCGCACCCTTGTTAGTCTTTCTTTTGCGTGCCTTCTTCTTCTCCTGTAATGGGACCGAGTTCTGCTCACAGACCGCCTTCTTGAGTGTGTTGGGGCTGATAATATTTCGCACCTCGCCTATCTGAGGCTCGGTGAAGTCGGCAGCTGGAGGCGTCTCCTGAGAGCTGAACGGCAGACGACGCCTGTTGCAACTTGGCTTCTCCGCGGTACCACCTAGATCGTGCATGTCTTTTGTTGGGTTGGGTTCTTGAGAAGGAGGCCCCATGAAGTCGCCACCGTACCCATCATCGGCAAAGTACTGATCGACGTTGGCAAATGTATCGTCGTCGTCGTTGTTCTGATCCTGTGCCATATGCATGTTTGGATCCAGTGGCATAGGGATGTCCGGCACCGTTGCAGCGGTCTTGCCATGGGGCCGACTTGGCGCCGGCACGACTGGCGGTGTTGCCTTTGGGGTTGTGTCCCCCGCCCCCAAACGAATCTGGCTCTTCGGCTAAAGCAAGGGCTAGCTCAGGCAGGCGCTGAGGGTCATCACGTCATCATCGTCGGCCCCGACGGGTCGAATCGGAGGTAACAACTCGTCGCAGCCTGACAGCACCCGAACCAGTTGAACCCTAGACAAGTTGGGTGGCATCTGGGTACCATGGAACAAGGGGTTGCCCGGTTGAACGATTTTGCCCTTGGAGACATCGACCAACTCGTTGTTCACGAAGTGCAGGAGAGTTCACGGAACGTCGACGGCGCCCTACGAAAACATGTAGGGCGTCAGGGATGCCCAGTCAAAGGCAAGGAGATGAAGTCCTCGGCCGAGAGAGGCTTAATTAGTTACCGTGATGATGGCGTCGAGCTCGGCTAATGTCGAGGCACCGCCAACGGCGGGCGTGCAGTTGACGGAGGGGCCGGTTGCTGCAGAGGTGCCGGCCGGCGTACACCCGGGTGCATTAAGCTCCTGTGCCGGCGTCGGAGACACCAATGCCGCCTCCGCCGGAGACACCAATGGCCCCGCCATCGCGTTCTGCAAGTTGCTGGCCGTGAAGCTAGGAATCGGGGGCGGCCCCTGTTGGCCGCCCGCAATCCACGCACTCAACCCCTCGATCAAGGTAGGCACAATGGCGGTGATCGTCGCTCCGAGTTGTTGTTGCACTTGCTCTTGGACAATCTCCGGAATCCGCGCCACCTGTGCCTTGAGTTCTTGAACCTCGCGCGCCTGGCTTTCCGAGCTGGTCTTTTTCTCCTTTCGGCCACCAGTGTGATAGTATGACGACCATTTTGTCGACAAGCCTTTGCCGGCCACACGACCAACTGGCGTCGGCTTACTGAGCTTATCCTTGTTCTTCATTACATTCAACGCCCTATTTAGAGTGGTGTCCCAAGGGTTTCTCTTAGTCGACCCCGCGCTACTGCTTTCAGTCGCCTGCGGAAGGAATGTGAACCATTTAGAAATTTGGCTTCATTAATTAGAATGCAACCATATGGAGCTAATTACTCGGGGGTGTATTCCTTACCAGAACAAGCTGAAGCTCCCTGGTCTTCGGATCCATGGTAAGCTCCTTTGTTTTCGGGTCCTTCTTGTACTGGGCCCTGACAAAGTTCCTGGTCTGCTTGTCACCGTATTTATCGAAGAGGGGCGGTAGGCCTTGCTCGGCACGGTCCGCCTCCTCCTTGTCCCATATAGGCTCCGCCACTCTGTAACCGCCGGGACCGAGTTGTGTTCCCCTAAGTTCAGCTCCCGCATTTCTTTCCCCCACTTACTTGATTCGGAGTTTGCGGTGCTCGAGCAATTGATCTTGAAGTCGTTGTAGTCATCTTCGGTGATCGGAGGATTTTTCTCCTTGATCTTCTCATAACTCCCACCTTTCTCGATCATTCTCTTCACATTGCTTTTCCATGTAGACAGGGCCTTGCTCATCTTCGTGAGGGCAGCATTGTTCACTTTATTCCCTTTGAGGCTTGTGTTTTCAAATTCAGCGGGGAACTTGTATCGTTCGTGCAGCTTCGTGAAGAGGAGGTTGCGCAAATTCCCTCGGTCAGGATGCCTCAGGTTCTCGGTGTTGATCGAGACGGTGCTCCGGAGAATGCACCCGAGCTGAAGCGAGTACCCCTCGACTATTCATTCGGGCGCCGTTGGATTCCCGTCGGAGTCCACTTCAGTAACTTCCTCCTTGAGGGTGCGGAGCACGGTCGGGCGCCGGTCCTTCCGTTGCCTCTTCGGTTGGCTGCCATCTGTGCGTGCGCCGCCATCATCAGTGGTGGCATCCTCGGCGGCACCATCAGTGGTGGCATCAGTGGGGTCATCCTCGGCGGTACCATCAGTGGTCTCAGGATCGGTGGGGAAGGCGGCGTCCTCATACAAGTGAGGTTGTTCCTCCATCTCCTGGGACAGCTCCCAGAATGCCTTGCCGCCCGAACCCCCGGCCTCATCGTTGTTGGCCATGTTTCTCTCTAAATAGGAACAAAGTTTGGTCAAAAAGTTGGTTATTGTCAAGGAACAAGATCATGGTCTCATCATTTAGGGTTTGTCGACACCGAGGCATCCTAAAAGCTAAGCTTTTATCATTGAGGGTTTTTCGACGCCGAGGCACCCTAAAAGCCTAAGCTTTCATCATTTCGGTTTTTATCGACACCGAGGCACCCTAAAAGCCATGCATTAGTCACAAGTATGCCGGGGCACTTGATCCTACTTAATTAACTACTAAGATACCCCGGCCCATACACTATTCACAAGTACCCCATATGTCCTATTTTTAGCAAAGTCATGCTAAAATTCACGGAAAATTTCAGCATGACCTTTGCTGAAAATAGGACATATGGAGTACCCGAATTTGCCGGAACGGAAGTTAATCGACATTCCGGCAAACTCAAGGGCCTCTTGGGGTACCTGCAAAATCATTATCCAATGAAGGAATTGTGCCACACACTGCTGCCTCACACTACTGCCAAAATCATTATCGACATGCTGAACTTGTATTTCACTCTGCATAGCTGAACAGTCTAACAACCAGAAATATATAACAAGAACTGCACTGCAACGATACAAAGAATATATAACAAGATGAGCCTCAAATAAAAAAAACAAAAATTATGGAAAGCATGAGGGTTACACTATAATTATAGGAAAATTTACACTGTTATTAGGGGAAGTTTTATACTGTAATTACATATAAGAAGCATCAGGGCTACACTGAAAATTATGGGAAAACTTACACTCTACTTATATATAAGTAGCATGAGGGTTACACTATAATTATCGGGACAAATTACACTATAATTATAGCGTAAATTACACTCTAATACACTGTAAATACAAAAAAATTAATCATGGAGATTACACTGAAAATATGGGCTAAATTACACTATAATTCTAGGGTATATTACACTGACAAATACACTCAAAATATGGGATAAATTGCACTATAATTCTGGGGTATATTACACTGAGAATTCATCAAAAGTTGCTGAGCTTACACTAAAATACATCTGCACTGCAGGGCTTGTACACACAAATTCAGTGAGATGATCTAACACTGACAAAATAAAGGAAACACCTACTGAACCAATACAGGGCTAAAAACACATGGGGATTACACTTAAAAACATCCAGTGAAAGGCACTAGAAAACCATATAGACACAGGAATAAAGCAGAGCTGACTCATTAAATCTGATACACTGAGAAAACCCTAAACTAGGGAAACTAATCACCTGCATCTAACCTACCAGGAGGTAACAGAACACCAAAGGCATCTTCAAAGTGAAAATTCTTACCCCTACACAACTATTCGGCATAATCAGAATTCAAAAGTAACATTCTTCGATATAGATCATGGGTGCTCGGGGGAAAGTAGCACAAACAGACAATGCAAACAACCAATCAACTAGTGAAGCCAATCAAGAACCTAGAGATATAGCTAGCAAACTGAGAAGCACATGCAGAGCAAAAGCGAAAAGGTTACATGTTCACTGCGAAATAATAGATGCCTGAGTTCCAGTGCCCATATATGAAAAATCTTGAGCAGCAAAGGGCATCATCATCAAAGTGAAACTCTTAAGCCCTACATAATTATGCAGCCTTGATCACACATGACATTACTGGATTTAGATCTATTGTAGTAAATATAAGTACTTGGATGCTCAGATTTAAAGTAAAGTGCACGAGCAGGCAATGCAAACACACAATCAATTGGTGAAAACCATCGACAACCTTGGGACAAATACAGTGCATCAAACCTTGATAATCAGTGGACCAATTCTAAGTATGTATCAAGAACTATAGCTAGGAAGTTAGCAACAGTTGAACTTGGGGATATACTAATCATGAACAATCTCTCCTGGTCAGTCCAACTCAGAAATCATACCATTGTCTAAAACTGCTTAATAGATTCAGATCATCTAATTGTGAATCATGTGATTTGGGGTTTCAATTTCAGATCATCTTTTACTTATCAACAAGATTGCAACAGTTGCAGACACCTCACACTAACAGTTTCAGACTTGAATAGATTCAGATAACTAAGAAGAACATATCCGGAGGAGGGAGGGAGGATGGGGGTGCATTACCCTAATGTGCTAAACGACGTAAGCACGTGCGCGCGAGGGGGAGAGGGGGAGAGGAGGAGGGGGAGCTCACGGTGGCCGTAGGGATAGGGCAGTGGGGCGCAGGGAGGATGTCGGGGACGACGACGCAGGGGAGGAGGCGACGAGGTCCGGGTGGTGGTGGTGCTCTGGCGACGGTGGTGTGGACGGGGCGGCGTCCGGGCCGCCGGCGACGAGGGCGGCGGGGCGATGGCGTCCAACGAGGTGGGGCGACGGGGAGAGCGGCGCCGACGTCGGGGCCTCAGGCGGCGGTGGTTGGAGACGTCGCGGCAGGGTCGAGGCGGCGTCGGGGCGGCGTCGAGGCGGCGGGGCATCGTCGAGGCGGTGGGGCAGCGGCGTCGGGAGAGGAGAGGGGAAGGGGATCGAGGGCGAGGGTGAGGGAGAGAGAGGGGATAGGTTTGGGCCGGGGTGGAAATATGGATGGGGGCGGCACAATACTAATGGCGCACCACCCCTCGGTGCGCCATAAGTACATCCATACTAATGGCGCACCTCACCCTGGTGCGCCATTAGTACATCCATACTAATGGCGCACCTCACCCTGGTGCGCCATAAGTACATCCATACTAATGGCGCACCTCACCCCGGTGCGCCATTAGTATTTGTGTTTAAATATGTTCAAACTTGTTTTATAAGACAGTAATAAATTTTTTATAAGACAGTAATAATTTTTTTATAAGATGGCTACTGCAACAGTAATAATTTTTTATAAGACAGTAATTTTTTTTATAAGATAGTAATAATTTTTTAAAAAATATCATCAAACAGTAATGCCGGTGGAGCGGGGGAGGGTGCGCGGGGTGCGGGGGGTCGGCGGCGGCGGTTGAGTAGGGGAGGGGTGCGGGGGGTCGACGGCGGCGGTTGAGTAGGGGAATCGAGGGTGCGGGGGGTCGACGGCGGCGGTTGAGTAGGGGAATCGAGGGTGCGGGGGGTCGGCGGCGGCGGCCGGTGGACCGGGGGGTGCTCGGCGGCGAGGGGGACCGGATCTGGCGAGGTGGGATAGCGATCGAGATGGAGGGGGATCGAGATCGAGTGTCCATGAAATTTAAAAATATTCATGATAGTTCAAAAAGTGCCCATGAAATACAATCGAGAAATGAAGGCTACGATTTAAATACAATTGATCTTAGCTAGCTATCTGTTCACAATTTTCTTGCCCTTCTTTTTCGCAAATGGAGTTCTTTTGTGGAACGGACGTCCTTTAGGTAGGATGGTCCTGCTTCTTCTTGTGGTGTATGCTGCTACTTCATCATAGTCGTCATGTTTGATCCTCGGGTCGCCGTACTTGTCGAAGTCTTGCTCATTGGCTACTCCATCCATTCCGATGATCTTCCTTTTGCCTCTCCTCACGACAACACGACTGGGCTTTGATGGGTCAGTAATGAAGAAGCATTGGTCCACTTGGGAAGCCAGTACCCATGGCTCATTTTTCGCGGTGACGTTTGTGCCCGCGGTCTTGGATTTGGCTTCGGGTATAACCATGGTGGTGAAATACCGGTCTTCTTTTAGGACGCTCTTGGCCCATCTGACACGGAACATCGGGACCTTCTCTCTAGCGTAGCTCAGCTCCCAGATCTCCTTGATCCTTCCGTAGTATCTGTCCTTGTCGTTACCGGTATAGGATTCCATCGTTACCCCGGAGTTCTTATAACCATCGCTCTTCATGTCCTTGGCCTCGGTGTAGAATGTGTAGCCATTGATATCGTACGCCTCATAGGTCATCAGGTTGTGCTCGGCGCCCTGTGACAAGGCGAATATGAGTTGTTCTTCCGCGGAAGAATCCTCATGTAAAGGGTACGACAGAAGCTTCTGCTTGAACCAACGCGTGAAACATGAGTTGTGCTCTTTGAGTATATCTCCGTCCGTCCTCTGTTGGCCTCGGTCATTGTACGTCTTCTTAATAAAGGTTTTGTGCTCTACCACCCAAGGATCGACCACGTCTATGTGTTGTAGCGCGACTAGGTTTGCTCTTTCAAAGTCGGCGAGTCGACCCTCGAAGTCGACATGCATTTCGCGGCGACCCTCACGGTGACCCCATCCAGCGAGCCTGCCGAGGTGCCTGTTGACGGGCCGACCAATGGGGTTCTCGATGCCTAGATAATTCGTGCAGTAGGAGATGTACTCTTCGGTCAGAAAGCCCCTGGCTATGCTTCCCTCTGGACGTGACATGTTGCGAACGTATCCTTTGATGACACCATTCATCCTTTCGAATGGCATCATGCTGTGCAAGAACGTCGGCCCGACTTGGATGATATCGTCCACGATATGGACCAACAGATGCACCATAACGTCGAAGAATGCGGGCGGGAAGTACATCTCAAGCTCGCATAGTATCACCACGATCTCTTCCTGTAGCCTTCTGAGTTGCCTCACGCCAACAGACTTCCGAGAGATGACGTCGAAAAAGTTGCATAGGCCAAATAGGGTTTCACGGACGTGCGCGTCCATGATCCCACGGATTGCAACTGGAAGTATCTGCGTCATCAGCACGTGACAGTCGTGAGACTTCATCCCACTGAACTTCAGCTTCGCTGGGTCTAGGTATCTGCTTATCTTCCCCGCGTAACCGTAAGGAAGTTTTACTCCTACGAGGCAGGTGAAAAACTGCTCGATCTCCTCCTGACTTAGAGTGAAGCACGCGGGAGGGTAGTCATTTTCGGTCTTCTTGGCCTTTTTGCCTTTGCGACGACTTTCCGTGTCCTGCTTTGCCTCATCATCATCATCATCATCATATATAGCGTGAAGCTCCTGCCTGATGCCCATTGATTTCAAGTCTGCCCTTGCTTTCAGCCCATCTTTGGTCCTCTCTGGCATGTTGAGCAGGGTACCAAGCAGACTCTCGCACACGTTCTTCGTGATATGCATTACATCAAGGCTGTGAGGCACACGGTGGATCTTCCAGTACGGCAAGTCCCAGAAAACAGACCTCGTTTTCCATACCTTCAGCAGCGGCTCTGGCGCCTTTCGCTTCTTTCCCGGCTCTGGCGCCTTTTGCTTCTTTTCCGGCAGTGGGCAGTCTTTCCAATTTTTCAACAGCTCGTCTATTTCCTCGCCGCTCCTCGTACGCGGGCGTCCTCGGGGTTCGGTTTCACCATCGAACAGATCCTTGCGTTTTCTCCACAGGTCATCGTCGCGAAGCCACCTTCGATGTCCCATGAACACGGTTTTCGAAGACCCGGGATCTCTATCTAGCTGGCGATACGTTGTGTCATCCATGCACCTGACGCATCCAGAAAATCCGTGGACCACCTGCCCCGCGACATATCCGTAACCGAGATAGTCGTGCACCGTTGTGAGCAGTGCGGCTCTCATAGGGAAATATTCTTTCTCTGCGGCATCCCACGTATTGGCTGGCGTTTTCCACAGCGTGTCAAGCTCCTCTTTCAGCAGCCCCAGATACAGATTGATGTCGTTCCCTGGTTGTTTCGGTCCTTCAATTAGCATACTCATGTGAATGTACTTCCTCTTCATGCACAACCAGGGGGGAAGGTTGTACATCCACACAAACACAGTCCAGGTGCTATGTGTGCTTCTCTGGCTGCCAAACGGATTGACTGCATCGGTGCTCGCGCCCAGCACGATATTCCTTGGATCGTTCCCAAATTCTAGGTATTCGAAGTTCAACGCTTGCCACTGGCTCGCATCCTTAGGGTGACTCAGCATCTTGTCTTTTTTATCTATCTCCGGATCATTTGCGTCATCTTCTCGCTTCTTCTCCTCCCTATCCGCGTGCCAACGCAGGAGCTTTGCTACCTTAGGGTCCGCGAAATACCGCTGCAGACGAGGAATGATCGGAAAGTACCACACCACTTTTCGAGGAGCTTTCTTCCTCTTCTTGTATCGAGTGACGCCGCACACCGGACATATGGTAGACTCCGCGTGCTCGTCCCAATAAATGATGCAATTGTTCATGCACACATGGTATTTCACGTGCGGTAAATCCAGAGGACACACGATTTTCTTCGCCTCCTCCAAACTGGTCGGGCACTTGTTCCCCTTTGAAAGACGTTCGTGCCAGAATGACATGTTCTCGTCGAAGCATGCGTCGGTCATTTTGTGTTTTACCTTCATCTCCAGAGCCATGAGCGTTACTTTCAGACGGGTATCCTCGGGCCTGCATCCTTCATACAATAGAGTAACCGCGTCTAACTTAAGTTGATCCATCTTGGCTTTCTCTCGGGCGGCAGCTCTTGCGTTATCCGTCTGCTTGAGAAGCAGCTCTTGAATATGAGGGTCCTGCACCCAGCCCATCGATGGTCCAGCGTCGTCTGCTCCGCCGGCATCATCATCTTCATGATCATGCCCGTCGTCTGCTCTGGCATCTTCCTCATCATCATGTCCTGCATCTTCTACATGATGACTGTGTACATCATCACCGTCGTGATCATCTCCTGGGGATTCTTCGTCTTCTCGCCCGCCCGAGCCGCGGTGATTGTCTTGCTGCCCTTCCTCATTTCTTGCCCGGCCCCCATGGACGACTTCGTAGTCATCTTCATCACCTTGCCACCGATAGCCATCCATGAAACCATGCAAGAGCAGGTGGTCCCGCACCTGCCCGGAATCCGGGTCCGCAATAAGGCTCTTCAGCTTGCATCTTCGACACGGACATCTTATCTCCATCTCGTTCTTTTGAAGCATCTCGGCCTTCGCGGACCTCAAAAACCTATTCACGATGCATTCGGTCATCGTGCGGACCATGGTCGCCTGCCGGGTAGAGCAAAACAATATTTTAGAATCAAAAAATAATTTGGCATGACTTTCCCTAAAAATAGGACCAAAAAGAATGCTTAATGCCAAAATTCTCGCCGAAACGGAAATGAATCAACATTCCGGCAAAATATTGGCAACTATCGCATTTCAAATACCGGTACACCTCCAAACACAAACATATATGCAACACCACAAACATATGCAACACCACGAACATACATAGATCTAGCTAGGCCATAAAAAGTGCATGTGCACATTGTTGTAGGGAGAACAACGTAAATATAGCTTCCCCCCTTACTTACCTATCAAAACAAGGTAATTTAACCACTTAATTTGAATGAATCTATGGTGGAAATGAGGTGAAAAAGAGGAGGCACCCGAGACAAGGAGGAGGTGGAGAGAATGAAGTGGGGAGAAAGTGAGTGTGGTAGGAGAGGCTGTCTAAAATATCTCGTTGCTGCCCACTTACTAATGGCGCACCAACTCTAAATGCGCCATTAGTAATCCAGATTACTAATGGCGCACCTTCTGGTGGTGCGCCATTAGTAGTTTTGCAAAAAAAACCATATTAATGGCGCATTGTTCCACAGTGCGCCATTAGTAGTTTTGCAAAAAAAGAAATAAAAAATATAATAAAAAAAACAACATTAGTGGCGCACTTTTCGACAGGTGCGCCATTACTAGTTACAACTAGTAATGGCGCATTGTGTCTGGATGCGCCATTAGTATGTTTGGACATGCGCACTAGTTAAAAAAAATTTGATACTAATGACGCACCCTGGGCCAGGTGCACCATTAGTAGTTTCAACTCTAATGGCATATCAGAAGGTGGTGCGCCATTAGTATATACTAATGACGCACCAGACAAGCGGTGCGCCATTAGTGTCAATCCCATCTATAGCCCTTTTTCTAGTAGTGGAAATCTCATACAGTTCAGTCAATTTGTTCAGTGACTGAGACGAAGTTCTTTTGGTCTCTGAGAAATTTGTTCTGACTGAGGAGTTAGGAATTCGCTAGTGCGGATTGCCTACACAGTGAGGAATATGATAGCCCTGAGGAATTTGATACTCAAAATTCTGACCGTTGCTATGCTATGTGCCAGCTGTCCTAAAATATCTACCCACCTAACGGTCATATTATTAAAGGGCATTTATGTCTTATCATGCCGGGCTGCTCCCTAGGCTATAAATTGCCACCCCCTACAACCACTAGCTGGTTGGCTGCTCCGAGAGAAACTGACACTTGTCATTTGAGAGCATCCCATCCTCCGAGGACTTTGAATGAAAATCATCAAGTGAGAAAAACCCAAACCCAAACACCTACAAACCCAAAGTGATTGAGCATCACTGAAGAGATTAATCCTGCATGGATCCGACGCTAGTTACCTTTGAAGACTGTGCATCTTCCTGACGGTTAGGCGTCATGGTCTAGAGTATCCAAGAGAAAATTGTGGATCGCCGAATGACCGAGTCTGTGAAGGTTTGGAAGTCACCTGAAGGCTTTCAAAATCTCCATAATGATGTACATGATTGAGCATATCAAATGCCTTCTTAAAGTCTAGTTTTAGCAGCACTATTTTTTTGTTTGATTGCTTGCATTGATGAATATAATCATAACACCAAGCTAAACAATCATGTATGTGTGGTTGGTCGGTTAGCACGTCGAAACTTGAACGAAGAATGCAGATTGTGGCCTACATAGGTGGCATCTAAAAGATGGTGGATCGTGTGCTGAGTTCGTGGTTAATGGTAGGCAGGTATGGTTTCCTCTCCCGACGTCTTAGTCGTGCGGGGAGCTAGATCTGGAGTTCGATGGCATGTCCATGGTGTTACCCTTGTCTAATTCGTTTAATGGCAATGGCTTCGCCTTTGGTGAGCCACCTTGAAGCTCCGCAAAGCTACATATTAGTGATGGAGCTGCGTCGAGCCTGTTGAGAAGGTGATCCTTCATTTTTTTTTCCTTTGGTGGATGTTGTTGTGGTGCCAGAGACAGGTGATGAGCATTGGTGTCAAGTTCAGGGAATTTTTCGGTCTCGATTGTATTTCTCTTCTTTTTTTTTTCAAACCATACAGGAGTGTTGCATGTATATATTAATAGATAGGACAGAAAGAAAACACAATATAAGGTACAAACGACCACAATTCGGAAAAAAACCCAGGCCAGCGGCAACTAGTAGCCGGAGAGCCTACCCTGCCGCATATGGGATCCTAAGCCTACCATAACTCGCTACGACCCAAAAGCGAGCATCCGTCTTGATCTGGTCTATGCATGATACACTGGATGGGTGTGAAAATCCCATCGAAAACCCTTATGTTCCTCTCTTTCCATATGGACCAGACTACCAAGATCACAAGAGTGTTGAGCGCTTTTCTCTTATCCCCTTGTAGCCTTGGTCTTGCACTAGCCCAACCACTCATCCATAGTAAGGTCCATGAATTATATGACCTCCTGTAGGTTTACCCATACCAGAGTCGAACTACATATGATGCTAACAACTGCGCATCCAATGAACAAGTGTTGCACATTTTCCTGTCCGGAAGAGCAAAAATTGCAGAGTTGGCTATGGGGAAACCCTCTTCTGCTTAGACGATCGTCAGTCCAAATTCTTTCTCGCATGGCCAGCCAAATGAAGAATTTGCATTTGAGAGAAGCCTAGATTTCCATATAGCGTGGGCTGATCTCCACTCCGGTTGTGCTGCAAAGAACACATTATATGCAGATTTAACAGTGAACTTGCCGCTCGACTCCCATCGCCAAGTCCAAGTGTCGTGACCTTCTGGGTTTATCTGAAACTCTGAGATAGCCTCCCAGAGTTGCAACACTTGGATGAAACCGACAATGGATATCAGCCTTTTTTTTTGCAGGATAAAGGAAGATTTCATTAACTCAATAAGGCTTCTTGGCCTCTGAAAGGTTTACAATGCAGTCTAATCCCGATCGCAACCAAACAACCATGCACGGGGTACTACGTCCATACATGGCGAGCGCGTAACTGACATTATTTTGTGATCTACTAATATGAGAAAAGGAAATCTCCCTTGATTCAATAGCTACTATTCCACGTATCTCCTCGACTAGCGCTCAGACTTGTGAGTGATTCGCCGGTTGTGCTGACAGCATTGAAACTGCTTCAGTACTATTCAACTCCACCAAGATGGGCATGTTTGTACGGTGCAAAGGTCAGCTGCAGTCCCTCCCTACATGCTTCCAACTCCGCTTGGAGGCTATTATTACATGTAAACAACGGTCTGCATGCTGTGAAGATGAGCTCTCCTTTTTCACTTCTCAGGACCATACCACCACCTGCTGCGCCTGTGGCCTGGACAAAACTTCCGTCGGTGTTGACTTTGTCCAGCCGAGTGGAGGGGGTACCCATTGAAGTGTTGGCTCCTTCACACCGCTTACATGTATAGGCCGGCCAACTTCATGCACAACCATTTTACCTTTCACCAAGTCTGCATGTGGGAATTGGTGGATGCTCAGCAAAGACATGATGTATTCGTGAAAAAAACGTCTGGATGCTTCTGTGGGTGGATATCAGCCTTTTCATGTCTTGGATCCACCGACCATTTACCATTGCCTCGGCCACAGTACGTCTTGCTCTGATGATACTCGGGATTTGAGTAAAAATATTTGGTGCAATGTCCTCAACCGACCTACCATTAATCCATTTGTCACTCCAGAAGAAGATTTTCTTCCCATCGCCAACAACAACCATGGTTGCTGCGTTAAACCATTTTTTTTCTTTTTTCGAAAAGGGGATCCGCGAGCTCTGCATCAAAACGATGCATACAATCACTTTTATTACCAAGCAAATCAGTTCGACAATAATCTTAAAGTCTCAACAAAGTACAGAAAATGCTTACAAAGAGCTAAAGAACAAAAATAAAGCCACAGCCGGCTAGCAAGAGCAAGATATGAAAACTAATTGCCTATTCTATTACATGACCGTCATCCAAACCGATTGAAAATATCCCGTGCTACCATCTCCCATCGGGTAGATCCAGTAGCGAACACATACGGACCAACACAGTGGCTCGGAAATAACCTGCAAAAAATGAGTATTTATTGTTCTGTTAAAAACCAAATCATTTATGCAATTCCAGATAGCCCATAATAAAGCACATACTCCTACGCGAATGTGTCTCGCTGTTTGGGGCTCAACTCCATCAAACCACGTCCCAAATAACGTGTTGATATTATTCAGAGGAGTAATATTAAAGGCTATGTGCACAGACTACCAAAGAAGTTTTGCCAAGGGACAATCAGGAAAGAGGTGTTTGATGGATTCATCCCGATCACAAAAGTTACATCTAGTGGATCCATTCCCGTTGCGTTTTATGAAGTTATCCTTAGTTAAAATGACTTGTTTGTGTATAAACCACATAAACACTTTAACTCTCAAGGGTACTTTGACATGCCAAACATGTTTCGAATTAGGAATAGAGTTAGAATTAATAACATCCAAATACATGGATTTGACCGTAAACTCTTCATTCCTAGTTAGCTTCCAACACAACTGATCGGGTCTTTGAGTGAGTTGAACATCCATCAATCTTCTCACAAGATGGAGCCAAGCTTCCCAACGGTCTCCGGCTAGCGCTCTCCTGAAGTGAATATTGAGAGGCGTGGACTGACATACTGACTCAACGGTTGCATCTCTCCGTTGAACAATGCTATAAAGAGAAGGATATTGAAACGCGAGGGGCGTATCCCCTAGCCGTGTATCCTCCCAGAATCTCATAGAAGAACCGTTCCCAATAACAAACTTTGTCCGATTAAAAAAGACTGATTTAACTCTCATCAGTCCTTTCCAAAAAGACGAATTCATCGACCTCACTGTCACCTGGGATAAAGTTTTGGAATAAAAATACTTATTACACAGAATTTTATGGATGCCGCAAGCGAACTCCAGTTTCTGTTGCTCGTATGCACAAGCCATGCCCATCTCAGATGTAGTGCTGAATTTATATATCGCAGATCGAGCAGACCTAATCCCCATGAGACTTTGGTCTGCACACATGTTTCCAGCTGACTAAACAATGTCCTCCCTGCACCGTTTCCGTTCCTTTCCAAAGGAACGCCCTTCTGATTCTATCAATTGTTTTGAAAACCCAAGGAATGGATCAACAACCTTTTTTTTTGTTGTTTCTTTGTGTAAATCTTAACGTTTTACTATCTTTTCGATTTTGTCAGATCGATGTCTATAATTTTTATTATGATTTTTTTGATGCTAGTACATATGCCCGTGTGTTTGAACGGGCTAAAACTATCGTAAAATCTGCTCTGTGTAACAGTACGCGCCATATCTTATAACCAGTTTTGATAATCATCAGTAATAAGTTCATAAAGTTATCGCTTTTCCCAGTATGACGTGTGGACGTAAATAAGCCACCCTAACATCTTTCATCCGATGGAAGAGTAGTACTGCATGGAATAGTCTAGTAATTGGTCCTATTTTTTACTTTTTGGAAAACACAAGAATTTCTTTATTTTGAAATAATTAAATATTCTTGATTTTTTTATGTTTTTATTAGAATTGAAACTTCTTTTGATGATAAAGATTTTTTTGAACACATATCTTTCATATATGAATTTTGAAATTTTGTGATCATTTTTAAATGATTATTTTTCAAATGGGTTGGAGCATTTTTTGGGAGTTTTGTGCATTTTAAAAAAGCGTGAACATATTTAAAAGCATCAAGTTTTGTAAAGCAAGAAAAATTGAAACACTCATAAAAAGGGAAAAAAATATAGTAAATTTAATGTGGAGGCCACGCGGTGTACGCCTTGTCTAATATTTCACTCAGTTTTAATTATTGTATCTGATAATGTGTTCATAAGATGTGGAAGGATGAATTTATTTTGGATGGAAGAGTAGTGGTGCATTCAAGTGGGATTGTTTATATACAATTTTTTTGTTAAGGTTCGAAAGCAAATAGGTTTTTACTATGTTGACTTTTTTTTAGAAAATGTTGATTGCTTGGTTTGCAAGTTCTTTTTCTTTTGCACTATTTTTACTTGGCCCAAGGATCGAACCTCAAGCACTCCCCATCATCACCATAAAAGGCAAAATTTTCTAGTAAATTTCATGTGAAGGCCATGCCGTGTTCGCCTTGTCTAATATTTCACTCACTTTTTATTATAGTATCTGTAAGATGTGATAGGCATGAATTTATTTTGGATGGAAGAGTAGTGGTGCATTCAAATGAGATTGTTTATATACATTTTTTTTAATATTCGAAAGCAAATACTATGTTGACTTTTTTATATAGAAAATGCTGGTTTCTTGGTTTGCAAGATTATATTCCATTCTTTTTCTTTTGCACTATTGAAACTTAGCACAAAGATCGAATCTCACGCACTCTCATCATCACCATAAAAAGGCAATTTTTTCTAGTAAATTTCATGTGAAGGTCACGCCGTGTACGCCTTGTTTAATAGTTCACTCACTTTTAATTATTGTATCTGATAATGTGCTCATAACATGTGATAGGCATGAACATTAAACAATAAAAGTGACAACGAATAACGGCAAGTAGTAGTATAAGAGGTGCTCATCCAGGATTTTATTTTTTGCAATCCATAGCACACCTGGCAATATCCAGCAGCTTTTGGTCGGTGGAGCCATTAAAAAGAGCAATCAGCACCAGAAGAATCCCCACCTGAGAGTTATCTCCTGCGTGGAGTCCTCATCACCAGAGCACCCAGGAGCGCTGCCTCCTCTTCTCCGTCCCTACTCACCCCCTCCCACGCGCGATGTGCTGCAGCCAGCCAGCCACACACACCCATGCGCCCGTGGTGCTCCAGCCATAGGACGGCCCCGTCCTCCACAACCAACCCACACTCCTCCCTCCCGCCCTGATGATCCTCGGTGCCAGGAGAGGACGCCGGAGCTGGCGAGGGGCGGGGTCGGACCGGCCTCCTCTCCAATCGCGGGTCCGTCGAGCGAAGCTCCGGGTAGTGTCTGTCGTGCAGGCCGGGCCCTGCCTTGTCGCCGCCTTGCTTGGGGGCCTAGCTCGCGGTGGTGACCATGCTGCTTCGCTCCGTTCCATTTTATGTGGTTTGTTTTGATCCTTCATCTGCTTTCTTTATAGATGTTGTTGATTCAACGGCCAGACCTGTAGATTCGATTTCCCAGGCCGTCGCCCGCAGCCGATGGAGGCTGTTGCTTGTCGATCGTGCTTATCCGATTTTTCCAGATTTGGTTTGTACCCATGTCTGTTGGCTGCCGATTGCCCGCTTATCTGATTCAGACTTCTTCCTTCGATCCTATGGATTGCGTGTATTCTCCCCTCTTCCCTGTTTAAAGGATTAAGTTCCTTCGTTCTGTTCCTCCTTCACTGGTTGATTTCTGATGCGGCAAAGTCGCTCGCGTATATATATAGTGATTGGGTTAGTACTCGGAGTACTTAGCAGTATTTACAAGTATTTACATGTCTGAACACGTCTGATTTTTATTAGCCGTCAGATCTTGCGAGGAATTTTAATTGATTAAATTTAATATGTTAATTGCGATAAGGGCATAATGGTTCAGGGGGAAATATCTTTTCTTGAACCGATCACCTGAGGACCAGATCCATGTCTACTTGATCCAGTTCAGAATCCTTCTCCGATCTATTCATCGCTGCTCGCCGCTCCTGACCTTCTCCGTCCTCGACCTGCCCGGCGAGAGGAATAAATTCATCGTCCTCGTCCTCCACCCAACCAAACCCAGCCCCCCACGCCGTCACCGAAGAAGAAGAAGGCCGGATCTGCGCCGGCTCAATCGGCGGCGACCACGGCGGGCGATCCCATCTCTTCGCGCGTACCATCCTTAAGGTATGAATTCGGCTTGGCGTTCTGCTCGTTCTCTTGGCCGTTGCGGCCCTCCACCGTGCATGCAGTACAACCTCAACCCCACAAGATCCGGGTACGGACTAAAACAACGAATGGAAAGCTTCATCGTGGCATAGTTTCTCTTGAGCTAATAGCATCATGTTTGTTTAAGTAAGATGTTGACGTTTGAGATGAGATATACTAAAGGAAGATGAGATATTGGTTCCATAGTTCACTTAATTTAGTTTATTAAAGTCATCATCACTTTAGGTTTGCATAGCGCATGAAATATAGTTTAAAGGAAGATGAGATACTACTTGTTGGACGTTGATAATTGGTTTCCCTCACATGTCAAACCAGCAAAGTCTTTTCCATGCACTTGTCTTTGCCTATGAGCTATTTTACACCTGTAACATTGATAAACAGAAAGATGTTGATGATTGGTTTCCCTCACATGTCATATGCAGGAAGACATGGCGTATGCAAGTGATGAGAGTATGTTCGAGTATGTAAATGTTGTCAGCAAGATGTTTGATAGTGAGGCTGAAGGCTATGAATTCTACAACAAATATGCTCTTGAAAAAGGTTTTAGTGTGAGGAAAAGCTACGTTGAGTGGGATGGATCCAACAAATACATAATTTTAAAGAAAATTGTGTGTAGTCGTCAAGGGTTTCGCGAAAATAAGCACATGAAAAGAAAGATGAAAGATAGAAAGAGGAGGCCACGAAGTTTAAGTCGTGTTGGGTGTAATGCTAAATTGGTCATTACGAGATAGGAGGAAACCGGTCGGTGGTTTGTCAAGGATTTCATCGATGAGCACAGCCATCCTCTAGCCCCACGGGATCTTTCTTGTCGGCTGTGTTCGCACAGACGAATTAGCGATGAGCAGAAAGCGGACATTGCGGACATGGAAAAATGTGGGATCCACAAATACCATATTATGGATATTTTGTGCTTTCAATACGGTGGATTTGATAAGGTTGGATGCATAAAGAGGGACATTTATAATTTCTGCCATGCTAATAAGCAGGAGACAATCAGTGCCGGTGATGCTAAAACGGTGATCATGCACATGATGGCGAGGCGAGAGCGAGATGTGGATTTTTTCTTCAAGTATTTGGTAGACGAGCATGGCCATCTGAAGGGACTGTTCTGGGCTGATAGTCAATCGCGACTTGACTACGAGGCTTTCGGAGACGTCATTGTTTTCGATAGCATATACAGAACCAACAAATACAATCTGCCATTCGTGCCTTTTGTCGGGTTGAATCACCACCGCAGCACTGTTATATTTGGCTGTGGTATAATTTCTCATGAAACAAGCTAGGCATACGAGTGGATGTTGCGGACCTTTTCTGATTGCATGGCACAGAAGCATCCGATATCTGTGATCACAGATGGGGACCTTGCAATGCAGAGAGCAATAAGAATGGTCTGGCCAGACTCAAACCATAGACTATGTATATGGCACATTCAGCAGAACATTGTACGCCATCTGCATGATGACGACGTAAAGGAGGAATTCAGATCTTTCATTTATGATACTTCTTCCATTGAAGAGCATGAGATAAAATGGATACAATTCTTACAACGGAATAAAGTAACCAGTGAGGAGTCTTGGCTGCATCAGATGTATCAGATGAGAAAGTTATGGTGTGCTCCATATCTTGAGGGGCGTTGTTTCCTAGGATTGAGCAGCAATCAGAGGAGTGAGAGCTTGAACTCTGTGTTACATACGCATCTTGAGGGTAAGATGTCGTTGTTTGAAATGCTAGAGCACTATGAGCGTTGCCTTGCGTCGCGACGGATTAACGAAGCTTTCCATGACGTCGAAGCCTTGCAGTCTGTTCCATTTACAGAGGAAAATGCTTCGCCGCTTGAGAAACACGCCGCAACAGTTTTCACACCTAGTGTCTTTAAGATGGTCTTATGGAGCATAGATGCTGTCAGCAAATGTCAGATTAGAGAGATACTAGATGGATCAGAAGATTCCACTTATGTTGTGTCCAAGCAGGAAAGAATGGATAAAAAGTTTGGAGTGCGCATTGAAGAGCAAGGAGGTCTTTTGCACAGGATGAGTTGTTCTTGCCGTAAGCTGGAATGCGCAGGCACACCATGTTCCCACATTTTTTACATATTGGGGATTTTAAAACAAAATTCTGCCCGGTTGTTGCGTTCCCACTAGGTGGACTATGAATGCAAAATGTGCATACGCACCTACCAAAAAAAACCAGATGTATGACTATTTGGTAAGCCTGCAGAGGTACCGCGAGTTGCGGAATTGTAGTCATGCCGCAAGTTTCCAGGCATGCCACTCTGATGAGGACTATCACCGTCTAAAGATGCTTTTGCAAGCACAACATCATGGCAAGCAATCAAGTTTTGAACAAGCTGACAGCAAGGAGTCAACTAATGCTCAGCATAACAGCATTAGGTTTGGCCCATTGATGCCGCACTCGCAGAAAGTTGATAAGGTTCTGGATCCCGTGCATGTGCCAGGACGAGGTGCACCGAAGAAAAGGCTGCAGGCAAAGACAAAGAAGTCAAGATCACAGAATATCTGTGGCTATTGCAAGAAACCAGGTCACAATCGACGTAAATGCGCTAAATTACTAGAGGTACGAAATATGTTCATATTTTTTTTGCATGTGTTTTACTCATAATTGATTTCCATGTGATTTATTGTATTCTTCTGTGTAGAATCTCGAGGCTGAACTGTGATATCTACATACAGCATGAACCGACGATGAGCCAGAGAAAGTCGTGTGCCATTCAGCTTTGTGTGACGTGGTCTTTACATTCTATTTCATCGTGACAGTAATTTAGTGAAGTGCGGTTGTACTGCCATGTTACTGTATTAGTTCGACATCTTTCGTTTCCATTTTCTGTGTGTATCATTTGATGTCCAACTTTAAGAATGATGATGTATTTCGACAAATTGGGCACTATGATTCTTCACCCTTACTATGGTTGTCATGCATATTCATAATCATCATGCATATTCTTCATTTACAGAGCAATAATGACTGACGTATTTTTTAAATAAGCGGGGCTCACTGGGGGGTGCTTGGAAATCTTTGAAAAACCTCCATGCACGTTCATCATCGCTGCATGCAAATTGGGCGGCAGCCGCTGTGCCAGTAGCTGTCAAGGCCTTGATGAATCACTATTCACATGCAGGTCCCCGACTCTTGCATGCAGGTCCCCGAGTCTTGCATGCAGGTCCCCTTGAGGTATAGACCGATGTTTTCAGCAGTCAGTCTAGAGGGCATTATAAATTCAAAAAAATTCAAAAAAATACAAAAAATTGGAAACCTAGTTTTGTTTGTGGAAGAGATTATGTGTGCCAAAACTGAGGTGATTTGGAGGTGGTCGAAAAAATGCCCGCATTCCCGGAGGGACCATTTGGTCTAATTTAAGCCAGTTTTTGAAAAAACGTGAATTTTTCCACCACCTCCAAATCACCCAAATTTTCTTGTACATGGTGACCCACATGTGCAAAACATGTGTATGCAAGAAAATTTTGAAAAAAATTATTTTACAATGCCCCCTTGAGGCATAGACCGATGTTTTCAGCAGTTAGTCTAGAGGGCATTATAAATTCAAAAAAATTTAAAAAAATATAAAAACTTGGAAACCTAGTTTTGTTTGTGGAAGAGATCATGTGTGCCAAAACTGAGGTGATTTGGAGGTGGTCGAAAAAATGCCCGCATTCCCGGAGGGACCATTTGGTCTTTTAACTTAATCCAGTTTTTGAAAAAATGAATTTTTCCACCACCTCCAAATCACCCAAATTTTCTTGTACATGGTGACCCACATGTGCAAAACATGTGTATGCAAAAAAATTTGGGAAAAAATTATTTTACAATGCCCCCTTGAGGCATAGACCGATGTTTTCAGCAGTCAGTCTAGAGGGAATTATAAATTAAAAAAAAATCAAAAAAATATGAAAACTTGGAAACCTAGTTTTGTTTGTGGAAGAGATCATGTGTGACAAAACTGAGGTGATTTGGAGGTGGTCGAAAAAATGCACATTTCTGATATTTTCACAGGTTACAAAATATATTATTAGACAGAATATAGACAGCACCAGACAGCAACAGCACATTCATCGAATACAATAGAAGATAGCTCTCCGAATACAATTCATCATATTAGTCTCCGAATTCAAAAGACCGAACAAAGATAGAACATTACAAGTCTCGAGACCGCGAGTAGCGAGTTTGTCTTCACATTACAAGTCGATATCGATCATCTAAACTACCATCATAGAGAAGAGGGTTGCGGTCATCACGATGAGCATCATCGCGATGAAACTGGTCTTCATCCGGTTCCTCCAACGCTCCCTTCTCTCTCCGGCTAGATAGCGGGCGTATCTAGATTCCGCCTCCGCCCTAGTGGTGTACCCTTTATAACTGTTACCGCTGAAATGGTGAACCTGTATCCGACACTCCTCCCAGTCGTCGTAGACTCCGGGAACCTTACCCTTGTACACGACATATGACGGCATCTCTATGCACAAGCCAAACAACAGACAATACATAAGCAATAAATAAGTATGCAACAAAAGGATCGGAAGAGAAAAGCAAGACATTAATAGCACAATTAATGGTCCTAGTAATAAATAGCATCGATTACATCTAAGTTGAACGACTGTCCAAACCAAAGAGACATACAATTCATTAAAGTTTAATTACAACATGAGCCAATCAATGTTTCAGAACTACACATAGCATCACTACTTTCGACTCGACTCATGGGACCGGAGCGTGGATGATGCCGCCGTCTGTCCTGATGGTCATGAAATCGCGGGCGTTGTCAGCCTGCATTTGTAGCGTGGTGTCTATCTCACTGCACAGAACACGGAATGTTAGAAAAAATAAAGAACGATCGATGGATGCATTTTTTGCTGTTTTGGCTGATGTTGTTTTGGTGTTGTTTTCGTGCCATTTAGGATGGCTGCAGTGACTTTTTGGTGCCATTTTTGATCTCTTAATATGGTTGCAGTGAGAGCAAAATATGGCTGTTATTTTTTTTGTTTTGTTTCAGAAACAGGACAAACCAAAGGGCCCACGTCTCCCCTCCAGATTTTTCGAGGGCCAAAGGGCAGGACGTTTGAGTTTTCGAGGCAACTCCCCACGTCTCCCCTCCACTGGCAACTCCCCACGACTCCCCTCCACTGACAACTCCCCACGACGCAGGGAACTCCCCTCCTATTCCATTGCCGCTCCATCTGCCTCCCTCCTCATTCCATTGCCGCTCCATCTTCCTCCCTCTGCCTCCCTCTGCCTCCACCATCAAGCAACTCCCCTCTGCCTCCACCATCGCTGGCCAGGAGGGCAATGGCGGAGGAATCGTGGAGCAACTCCCCTCCGTCTGCCAAGAGAATGGCGGAGGCATCGTGGAGCAACTCCCCTCCGTCTGCCAAGCATCACCAAGGTGAGGCGTCTGGCAAGGAGCCGCTGGTGGTCGACGACGACGTTCCGGTCCCCGGGCAGAAGCAGGACTACACCATGCCGCTCATGGTTGATATCCACCTGAAGAAGGAGAAGCTGGATGTCGTATGCACCAGCAATCCAGACGAAGCCGACAAGAGGATCCGCGAGATCAGGAGGAGGCTCGGCGGCATGCTTTCTCGGTCGATCGGCGTTGATGTCGAGTATACGAGGGAAGACGAATCTCCGCAAATGGCTGCAGTTCTACAGTTATGTGTGGAGGATCTCGTCCTGGTATACCACATCACCGCGGCAACCAAATGGTAAAAACATCCAGTTCTGAAGTTTCTGAAGTTCTGACGTTTCTGTCTAACTAGTAGTTTCTGAAGTTTCTGAAGTAGACGCAATAGTTCTGTAGTTCTGAAGTAGATGCAATACTAGTTCTGAAGTTCTGAAATTTCTGTCTAATTAGTAGTTTCTGTAGTTTCTGAAGTTTCTGAAGTAGATGCAATAGTTCTGAAGTTCTGAAGTAGATGCAATACTAGTTCTGAAGTTCTGAAGTTTCTGTCTAATTAGTAGTTTCTGAAGTTTCTCAAGTAGATGCAATAGTTCTGAAGTTTCTGAAGTTTCTCAAGTAGATGCAATAGTTCTGAAGTTCTGAAGTAGATGCAATACTAGTTCTGAAGTTCTGGAGTAGATGCAATACTAGCTCTGAATTTTATGTCTAATTAGTAGTTTCTGGAGTTTTTGATGTAGATGAATTTGATGCACCAGATTAATTTGATGCAGGCCCAAGGAACTCCGCCCGCTCCTGCAGTAGAAGAAGCTGTACACCTTTGTTGGCTTCTCCATTGGAGGTGACAAGGAGAAGCTGAAATTGTCTGGTTTGGAGATCAACCCCGACAAGTACGTCGACATGCAGCGCAAATGGAGAGTTCCAAACAATGGAAAGAAGTGGCAGGCTTTGGCTGAGTTTGCAGCCAGCCTCATCCACCCATCGTACAAGGAAATGAAGCAGAAGATCAACAAGAAATTGGACCACAAACTATGGGGGGACAGCCCACTGCCAAACAACCTCATCGAGTATGCAGCGAAAGATGCGTACGTCACCTACAAGTCATGGAAGAAAATCGAAATCGTCAAAGAAGGTTTGAAGTACTAGCAAGAGGCGGAGGATCATTGGGATGACCCCTACTACTGGGGATATTGAGTTGTTTGTGGTATTATGTGTCTCAGTTTGCAGTTATGTGGTTGAACAAGTTTTCTTTTGTAATGCTGAACAAGTTTGCTTTTGTTATGTTGGACAAGTTTGCTTTTGTAATGATGAACATGTTTGCTTTTGTTATGTAGTTATGTGATTGTTATGATGCTGGTGCAGAACACTTATGGTTGTGATGTGATGCAAAATCCTTCAACTTTTGGTGATCATTTAGTTCAAGTTTTGGTCAGATCATACAGAATGTTGTCTAGAAGTTTTTGTGATCATTTAGTAGTTTTTTTATACAGAAGCCTTTCACTATAACTGAAAAAGCTGAAGTTCTCCGCATGAAGAATCACACAACACAGCACCTACATTATGATGATACACTATCAACTGCAGACCTGAATGCATCCAATTCGGCCTTTCCCAAGCAGTGATGGTAACTGAAAGTATAACAACTAAAAACGCAACTCTACTGTATGTGTCCAATAGTGCCATCATAACAGAACTTTGAAAAGTCCTATATTATACAGTAGCAAGCATCACAAGTTTCAGATGGTTTTCTAGCAAGTATTTTCCAGAAAAGTGGATTGGTGGCACAAAATTGCTACACTCAGTTGATCTACCTAGCATTATCAGCATGGATACCATTGAGACGTGAACAGAAATTGGGGTACCTGCGCTGTCCTGCGGTGGTTGAGGAGATGGATCCGGCCGATCCCGTTCGGGGGGCGGGGGCGGCAGGGGTGGAGTCACCGACGGCGTGCAGGGGCAGCGGACAAAGGGGGACGAGTGGGGGATCTGGCGATGGAGGGAGGGAGGCCACAATGTGAGGGGAATAGGTGGAGTGGGGGAGGGTTCTAATGGCCTACTTCGGATGGGCATAATTCGGATGGGCCTAATTCGGATGGACCGTCTCGTTGTCTGCGCCTGAGGCATGCATGCATGGGAATGGCGGCGACGTGGGTTTGCATGCGCGGGTGGCGGACGTGAACTTTATCTATCCGAACTATGTTATGATTTCTACCCGAAAACAAGCTCACGTGCGACGCACGCCTCTCGCGTCATACACGATTCCGATGCGACTGCGTGCCAAATCTCGGCACGGCATTGCTGGTCTTCCGACCAGGTTCGATTCACTGGTGAGGGCGCCGCCTGGAGCTCGCCGACGTCGATGGGGTGGTGGTGGACGCGCGAATCTGGCCCGAGGACGTTGGGTTCACGATGGGCCGAATGGTGGAATTCCCGTGCCATTTGGCACGTATCTATCACGGTGGCTGACCGGTGGGGCGACCCCATGGCGGTTCCCGAGGTGAGTAATGGCGATGGGGGTGGTGGGGGGGAGGGGGAGAGGTTATTAGGCTGACGCATCGGCTCTCCGCCACTTCCTCCACCACTCCCCCCCTCTCAGATCTCATCTAAAACAACCGCTGCGACGCGACGCTCCCAGAGCTAGGGTATGATGACGACGCGCGAGCAGCAGATGTGGGCTGTCGCCGCCGGCGACGAAGTGCTGATGGGGAGGCTTCAGGAACTCAACGGCTGGGTCCCGACGACGAAGGCCCTCAACGACGCGTCGGAAATGGTGAGAGACAAGCTCAGGGGAGAAGAAATCCTCCACGGCTTCCCCAACTACGAGCGCCAGCCGGTGATGGGGGTGCTCCTCTGGGCGATGCTGGAGGCGGAGTCTCTGGATCCAGAGCAGAGGGAGAAGTGGAAGGTGTTCCGCTCCCTCCGCTACCGCCTGATCCAGCCGCGGGCACCGCCGCCGGCGTAGCCACAGGCGCCACCGCAGGCGGTGGTGATGGGGATTCCGTCTCCTAGATCCAGATGGCTCCCAATCGAAATGGAGGAGGACGAAGTGCTGGCTGTGACTCCAAGACGCAGGGCCAGGACGCCAGCGACTCCAACCACGCTTCCCCGCCGCTCCCCTCGCTTCCCGAGGCGCTCGCCTCGCCTCCTTGCCCTCTCCCGCCGCCAGTAGGACGCTCGCCGGCTGGTAGCCGTTTCTGGTTAATGGCCTGTGTTGGCCTTTTGGTGGGTTGTTTTTCATGTTGGTTGTGGGTTCTGTTCTGTTCTGTAATGTCTAGTACTTTGTTATGATTTCTACCCGTCTATTTGATATGTCGTTGGTTAACTGGAAATTGTTTTTCGACGTTGTATGGTTTTGTAGGCGTTGTATGGTTTTGTAGGCTATAATGATTACGCACACGTGTAGATGAAAGGCATGAAAAAACAGTTTCAACAAAGACAACATAAATGATTTTTTACAAGTTTTATAGATGGAAACTTCTTTAGATGCAATGCCATCTCACAAACAACTCAGAAACAACTGTATGATTGGTGATAAGACACATGCATTGTTGTTCAACGAACTGTCTCATGAATAAATTGTACCATAATTGCGAACATAGTGTGAAACTGAAAAAAATGTGTGTTTGCAACAAAATAATCCTGGTTTGAAGCTTAAACTGGTCTTGTAGTCCTAGGTGCTAGTACTTTATTACAAGTTTTAGAGTGGTTGGGCTTTTTTAGAATTGTTTTCGACTCTGAAAACAATTGAGCCTACTCCATATGGTCTTCTGCACTGCCAAAATCCAGTGACCTCTTGCGTTGCGTCGTTGGAGATTGCGTTGGGCTTGGTGACGACCCATGTGCTTCAATCTTTTTCTCTTTAACATCAATGTAACCATACAACTGAAGTTGTTCTTGGTCTTTCTCCGCCAACTCTCTAGCAAGACCCTCCATTTCTTGGATTCTCACTTCCTGTAGAAAACCATAGGAATTGTATTAGGAAGAAATCAAAAAAGACGTAGCCATAAACTAGATGCATGTAACATTTAAAATTTAAACCTCTGGGTCAATGTCATCCTCAGGAAAACAACCCGTAGTTCTATTGTACACAATGTACAGGTAACATGTCTTGCTGCCATTCAGATCAGAAAGCATTTTTTCTACATCATCTGGTCCTGCAATCAAGAACATTCCTTCTGGCAGCTTCCACGCGACCCGGCAAAGAAGTAGTACAGTTCTGCTCCCATTTTGCAACCAAAAGATTCTCTCATTTCACTCATAATGAGATCGTAGGTCACTTTGGCGGGTTCAAAAATTCTGACTTCTGCCGGGTGTTCATCAAAGTATGCTCTCGGGACATGTGACATCTCATCATCCCTACTAACAAAAAATTCCATGACCAGCACCTAGTATCTCACATCAGAGTTAATACATTCAATGAGTAAAGGGGCAAACATAATTTTGTATGTGCATAGCAACATTGCGGCGTTGTTACCTGCTTTTGTGGAATGTATCCTTCATGTGGAGTGACTGGGGATTGTGCCATCTCAAACCTTCTCACCTTGTTATGTGGAATGTATCCTTCATGTGGTGTGACTGGGGACTCTGCCATCACAGGTTTCTTATTCTGCGTATGAAACGTCGACAGTGGGTTTACACACAAGTTTTGAAAGGTCATACCATATCTTGGGTATGCATCGTTGCGAGGTACTCACAAGGGGAGAATTGACGATATGTTGTTGGGGTGGACTGATGTGGCATTGAACGGGTGACTCTATCGCAATGTTTCGAGTGAATGGCGACTGTGTCGTCTCATGATGCTTAGCCTACATACAATCGCCGACATAAGGTTGCCACAAATTGAAGATGTTTATATCATAGAATACGTAGGTCCTTAATATATAGAATCGGTGCGAGATACTTACAGGGGGAGAATAATTGAAGACATGTTGTCAGGGTGGCCGTGAGATCGCACGGTCTTCTAACATATGTCCTTCCAAGCGAACCTTCTCCAACATGGCCTTATAATCCATGTTCGACCGCTCCTGTAGCAGCTTACTGTCCATATCCGCACGTGCCTGCAACACATAGGCATCCATCCTGACTCGCTCTGTCTGTATAATACTGTCCACAAGCTTTCGGTCCTTCTGCAACGTTTGATGCATTTCCTTGTAGCTTAAGACAAACTTTTTTTCCATGTACTCACAGTCCCTCTTATACTTTTCTTCAATCTCAAGACGCATCTTCGCCATCTTACGGGAAAACTCCTCACGCTCCTCCTTTATCATCCTATCCACGTATGAACGTTCTTTTTTCAGTTTCTTATCTACCTCAGCGCGATCCTTTTGCACCTTCAAGTCGATCTCCCGACGCGCTTCATGCAAAGACTTGTTGTACTCCGCACGGTTGTTATGCGCCTCTGAGACCATGGTCCCTACAGCAACACATACACCCATAGTATGAAAACTGTATCCACACCCTCATCCAACTAATTCGAAACAATACGACCGTGAAAAAATATTCACAATCAGTTCGTACGATCAACTAGTACAAACTATCAATCAAAAAGCTCTTGCATGACATCCTGTACTCAACTAGTACAAACTATAAATCAAAAAGCTCTAGGCATTTTTCTTTCTCCCCGTCTCGACCACTCCACATCTTTCTTTCTCCCCTTCTCGACCAGCGCTGCCATCGTCGCCGCCATCTCTCGACGACCCCTCTCTTCGCTGCCGGTGCGCGGCCGCCGCCAACTCCGGCAAGTACGTGAGATCTCCCCTCTTCTTCCCTTCTCCAACCGCGTCTCCCTACGGAGGCGGATTTGAGCCGATTGGTTTGGACTGAAACTTAGTTTTTGGATTGGATCTTGATTTGGTTTCTATGGTTTGAGACCAAATCAATCAATTAGTTTGAGCCGCCACTACCACCTACTACTGCTTCAAATCCAAGAGCCACTGTTGCTGGCCGGAGCTCGTCGGCTCTCTCGAGTTTTGACGCCATGTCTGACCTAGATTCATGACGTGCCCTCGCATATGGCTTTGTCCACGGTTTGAACCTTTGGATTCAATCCAAAAGTTGAAAACGGTTTGGACTGGGTTGGATGACGAGCATGTATAGTTCGGTTTGGTCTAGATTCTAAATGAAAATATCTGGATTGGTTTGGTTTTGACGTGTGCTGTGGATTGGACTGGTTTTAGTTTGGATGCCGAACTATTCCCAGGTTTAGATGAGACGGGCATTGCCATTGTCATTGGCATTGCTTTATTACGTAGATGATAGAAAATAGATTGATTGGCCATTGCCAGTATAGGTTATCACTATGATTTATTATATGTATGATCTTTGTACTGTACTATGTACAATTCAACTTAGAGTTCAACACGTTCTGTGTAGAATGGAGGAAGCACAATGTGGACGCTGCAACCTACGGTGCCGGACCAGCCTTTCTACTGCCACGCTGTTCGGCATCTACTTCCAGCCTTCTTTTGTTTTTGCAGCGGTAACAATTTATATGAACCTTCTGACAGTACATTCTTTTTGTTTTTTTGCTATTTCCACTAATGTATTGTGTCTGTTATTTGTTTTTATCTTACATAGATCGTACCATGCAATGTGAGATTGGCATTCAATGAGCTCGTCGCAGACACCGTGACCTTCGATGCTCTTGGGGGCCCATACACTATGCAGGTCGAGAAGGGGCGAAAGATAACCCAGATAGGAGGAGATGATTGGGATCGTTTCATCGCCCGCATGCGTCTTAGTGGGGGTGAATTGATCAGCTTCTCCTTCAGAAAAGATAGGCCCAGGATTTCTGTTATCTATCTAAATTTGATTCCGGATAGTGAGGATGAAGTTCATGAGGAGGAAGATGGTGCTGATTCAGATGATGACGATTCAGATGATGATGAGAACCCACTTGTTGAATACCTGTATGCCCAAGGACTCAGACTGGGCGACGAGGAAATCGGCACCCTCTGGGACATGCTTCCGCTATGTGAAGACTACCTAGGGAATGTTAAACGGCATATCATGGTATGTTACTTAGTGTGGTAATTACATGATATACATGCTTAGTTAGTGTAGTAGTTCATATGATATGCATGTTGTAGTACTGTGATGAGAGGCCTAGTTTAGAATTCATTTAGTGAAGAATTTTATGACATGCATGTAGTGTAGTAATATGCGATGATATGCTTAGTGTACGCAGTAATCTAATGATATGCCTAATTACTGTAGTAATTTGATGCTTGGCGTATAGTGTACTGATGTGATGATATATATGCTCAGTGTTGAATCCAATGATATATGTGTCTTGAAGTGTATGCTTTGTTGATATTTGCACGTGACATGATCATATATCATGTCAACTGTTTTGCTATTTCCACTAATGTATATGATCATGTCAACTATTTTCAGAAATTACCTAAGAGGTTACTTGATAGCTGTGGCATCGACCGGGACGAAGAAGGCATGGCTGCTGGACTACGCCTTACCAGAACGGGCTCCATCACCAGCTGTGCCTATGCAGTGGACACGGACGGTCGCACTGTCTTGAGCAGGGCAGGGTGGAAGAAGTTCCTTCGTGCCAAGAATCTTCGGGTAGGGCAGGCCATCCTACTCACTGTTGCGAACACCCGTCGCCATGACTTGAGGATGATGATCACTATCCACCTCATTTAGAACTGGGGTGGGCCATGTATCAATCTGAAATGAACTTGTTATGTTAGCTCTTGTTTGTGAGTAATTGTCGTGTATTACCGTACCTATATCTACTCATATCTAGGTACTATTGCTTGTGATGGATTGCAACTATTATTAACTGGTAACTAATGCTCTACTAGCTATAATTATTCCACTGTGTGATGTTTTATAGGCTGTAGTGTGACATGGTAACTGTTATATATGGTAGAGGCTTGTCTCTAAGACCTTGTACAATGCAAGGTGCTTAGGGATGTGCTTCCACTGTGTGATGTTTTGTACGTGCCAGGTTGTAGTATGAAATGCTAACTGTTCTATATGGTAGTGGCTGGTCTCTAATTGGACCGACATGTTGAACTAGTATCAATGGTAGAGGCGTTTCGTTATGCGCCACATCCAATAGTTCACATAATTAATTATCCAAAGATTAAGGTATGAAACCCTTGTTCATACATAGCAACATTTCGTTCCTAAAAATTAAGGTACTTCCACATTCAAACTAACTAATACTACAAATTCGAAGGAACTACTTAATACATTAACAGCACATAGGGAAGTAGCCCTGGTCCAATGGCTTGAGAAATGACGAACAAAAACTGAAAGAAGAAGGATCAGCCAGTAGCAGCACCATCAGCCTCCCAGCCTCACAACTTCAGCCAGCCTGGTGAACTCCAGGTTTTTTCCTGCAAAACACACATGTGATGTTGGAGGCAAGAAAATAAATATGCCAGGGGTCTTGTCATGGCATCTAATCGCATGGAATGCTAGTACAAATGATGGAGAACAAAACATCCAACATGAGCAAATTCATAGGAGTTCTAGATCCATGGATACCATCAAGAAAAAATGCTCAGTTTTAATTCAGACACAAGACTAGGTGAAAACATGCATATTTCATATCAGCAACATTGATATGGCATCTTTGCAAGCTTGGGTCAGTGACTTGTCTTGTGTTTCATGGCATGACAATAATTTTAACAACAAATAGACATGAAATTGACCCAAACTCATGTACAAAGTTAGGCCATATGATGCATGGATTAATTCACACATAAATGACAAAATGCCAACTTTGTATAGAATTTGCAGTACTGAAATATTTCAGTGTGTACCGGTGTGTACTGAAATTGCAGTAGTGAAATAATTCAGTGTGCATCGGTGTGTACTGAAATTGTAGTAACAAAATATTTCAGTGCCTACCGGTGTGTACCGAAATATTTCAGTGTCTACCACAACATTACAAATTTTGCCTAGGGCAGTACCGAAATATTTCAATGCCTACCGGTGTGTACCGAAATATTTCAGTGTCCATCACTACAACATTACAAATTTTGCCTAGGGCAGTTCCGAAATATTTCAGTGCCTACCGGTGCGTACCGAAATATTTCAGTGTCTACCACTAGAACATTACTAATTTTTCCTAGGGTTCATATGATGCCTAGGGTTCACATACATCATAATCCATCCTCCAAATCCATGTACTCAAATGTTCATGCAATTCATTGAGATTAAAATGCCATCTAGCATTTCCTCTCTGAGCTATTATGATCAGTATCACCATGATGTAAGCACGAGCAGTAGAAAGATGAGGAGTGGGGAAGCTTACTCTAAACATAGCTACCGCCACCGTTCAGACGAGGAGAGCATCGAGGGAAGCGTGGAGAACGGCGGGGAAGCGAGGTCGCGACCATTGTCCTCCTCATCTTGCGCTTCGAAGTCTCCGGTGACTCGGTTGGAGGCTGCACAATCTGCAACGGCACCTCGTGCACGGTGGGTTCCTGATCCAGTGGATGCTCTACCCTGGATCTGAACGCCCACCACCTCCGCCTGGTCCACTCGCTGGACGAATTGGCCTGCTCCATCGCCCAGAGGAGGATCTCGATCTTCTGAATCGGTTGCGCGGGCTGGGGGAAAAGCTTTGCCCTCTCCTTCTTCGTCAAATTCTTGAGAGTGGCCATTGCTGTCCAGCTCATCTGCCTTGTGTTGTCAAACCAAGAACGGATCTCCCTCAACCTGGCCAACTTGACCTGGTCGCCACCGGCGATCTGCACGAAGTCGGTGTTCTTGCCGCCGGCCATCAGCTCGATCTGCCGTGGAAGAGGGGGTGGGGGTGGGTGGGGGGGTTTCCTGAGTGGAGCGTGGTTGCAGCGGCAAGAAGGAGGAGATGACTGCGGTGGACATGGAGGAGAGGGAGGAGATGGCCGCCGATGAGTAATTGTGGAATGTGTAGCACCATTGCGGCGGTTATTCATTCGACGAGAGGGGCGGCGCGTGCAAATTTTCCTAGGACTAAACTGCCCCTAGATTAAAACGCGTCCCCACCTTGTCACGAGTACCGGCCCCACTCGTTTTAGTACTTTCGCGTACTTTCATCGGAGTACTACCCAGTACTTCGTATTTGTCTGCCGTTAGATCGACATCAACGAACGGTTCTAAAAAAGCCCAACCACTCTAAAACTTGTAATATATTGATTGGATTGGATACACAAGAGAGAGGTGGGACTATTTTTGAGTTCAAATCCTCACAGAGAAATCATTGTTTTAACAAAAAAGAAGTGCGCGAGCCATGGAGGGGGCGCGCTGGAGGGAGCAACTTGGGTTCTCGCCGCCATGCTCGCCATGCCGTACCACCCCTTGTTTCTTTTCTTGGTTTTCTTCCTTTCTCCTCCCCTCATGCTTGCTCGTTTTCTTTCAGGAGCAGGCGGCGCAACCATGGCATCATCCAGGAGAACCTCGATGCCTTGCAAGGTCCATCTGCCGCTCACCTGGATTCGGACTCTGCCGTCATTCCGCGCGTCCAGCCCGTCTGCCACCGCCCTGTGCAGACCTCACTCATCAGATCGAGTGGGAGAGCCGCTTGCCATCCCACACGCTCGTTGACCAACCTTGATCCATAGATAGGGATGGGCGCGGCGGCGGGGTAGGCGGTGGCGACGAGCGGCGGCGGCTGGCGGCGCGCGGTGAGGTGAGACGGGCCATGGCAGGAGGTCGGATCGGGAGGCAGACATGGCTGAGGAGGACAGACCGTGGCTGTGGGTTTTTTTTCTTTTCTCTGGCATGTATGGGTTTGTGTTTGTGAGGACTACGGGTTGAATTTTTAGAAAAGAAGGGACTTTTATATAAAAGTGCCACGACATACCACCAGAAACACTCCGTGCTTTAGTATTATTATTATTAATTAATAAAAAAATAGGAAAAAATAAATAAGACACGTATTATCATAAAAAAATCCGAAGATGTCATGGTGGTTTAGATTCTCCACGATCACCGCCCACGGAAGCTCGAGATCTTATCTACCCGCACCAGCCCACGCCAAACAACCAGCGGCGCACACGTACCGCGCAGCGGCCATGCCGCGGAAGGACTGGTCGTCAGTTGCGTCGGAGACGTCTTCCTCGACGCCGGCGACATCGACTACTACGTGAACCTCCGCGCCGTGTGCCGCAGCTGGCGCGCCGCCACCGACAAACCGCGCGGCCTAAGCCGCCGCTTCCGCCCACACAGATGGGTGATGCTCTACGACGACCTCTCCCGCCGCGTCGACTCCCGCCTCTTCCTCAACCTCGACACCGGGCGCTTCCTGCGCAAGGACCTGCCCCTGAACAACGGCTACAACTACATCGGCGCGGCGGACGTCCTCCTCGTCCTTGAAATGGCCCGCGGGCGTGCCTACAACATCTGTGTCCTCAATCCCTTCACAGGCTCCATGGTTGGCTTCCCTTCAAGCCTTGCATCTCATCGCTTTCGCTCCCGCGTCGCCATGGGCGCCGGCATGACGGAGCCAGTGCTCTTTCTCTTCTCGCCTGACAGCGGACGATGGTGCGACCCGAGTCATCCTTCCCCTAGGTGGTTTAGGTTCGAGAATATAAGCAGCACCCCGATCTGCACCGTGGTGTCCTTCCAAGGCCGGGTATACATCACTGACATTGGCGGGTCGGTTATGGCTGTGGATTGCTTGGAAGGTCACAAGAAGCCTGTGATCACTACCATCATCAATAGAAGCAGGGAATTAGGGCAAAACTTCCTCGTGGATAATGCCGGGGAGTTGCTGCTTGTGTGTGTGCCGTGGTGGCAATGGCACTCAATATATGCCAAGCGCACGCATGTCTTCAGGGTTGACTTCGAGGGCAAGGTCCTGGAACCGGTCAAGAGCATCGGAAACCGTGCTATCTTCCTAGGACGCCGCTGTTGTCTCTCTGTCAACGTTGATCATCCTCCTGCCATCCAAGGTAATTGTATATATCACTATGGAGATGCCAGCATTCGACTTCACATGTATCAGGATCACCTTGAGGATGGCAGCCGGGAGGTAGTCACACTGCCCGCTCTGCACCGCCCCTTGAGCCTTGCCCAGGTTATTCTTCAGTACTGCCGGGGAGATGGAAACTTATGAGTACCACTCTCTTAGTTTACTGAATATGAAGATATCAAATTGCATGTTTTGATGACTGATAGATTCAGTGCAATTCTTCATTTTGGTAATGAGATGTTATATGTTATGGACCACCATTTCACACACACTGTTCATTTCAGATTTCGTGTTTTAACTTTCAACATTAGGTCATTTATTTATCTCATTTAGTGTGTGTACCAGGACAGTTTTATTCCGAAATCAACTATTCTCTTTTTTTTCTTTGTGGTGGGTGTATTCATTATTCAACTATGTATATCAAGGTTTCATGGTGTAGTTGGTTATCACGCCAGTCTAACACACCGAAGGTCTCTGGTTCAAACCTGGGCGGTGGTTTCAGCATATTCAATGCAGGCCTCCATAAGTGTCAAGAGATAGAGGATGGTTAAAGTGTGTTGATAATGCCAAGAGAGGCCAGGGTAGGCCAATATTGACATGTGAGGAGTCATAAAGAGATATCTGAAGAACTAGAATATCACCAAAGAACTAGCCATGCACAGGGGTGTATGGAAGTTGGCTATCCACGTGTCAGAATCATTACTTGGTTTTGAGATCTTGGCTTTCAACTTAGACTGCCCCAACTTGTTTAGGACTGAAAGGCTTTTTTATTATTGTTACTGTATATCACTAGCTCTGCTCGAACAATTGATTTTTTTTTTCATTTTTTACTGGGATAGTGACTAAGATTTTGTCATATCTCCTGCATAGCCTCTTGGTTTGAACATTTGAGTACTTGACAAAGCCATATGTACTCATCAACACATAAGCATTACTAGCTAGCTTACTACTGCAAGCATATATATGCCTGAGAATATATACTCCTGCTTGAGTTTATTTTGGGTTTTCAAATTTTTAAAAAGTCATATCTTTCAAACCGCGCATCGAAATTCAGATCCGTCTTCACCGTTGGATTCCTCGTGGCGAGATCTTTGAAACTAGATCCCGCATGAGTATATTTCGTTGAAATTTTTTCGATGCCAACTTGGATGCTATATGATGCAATTTTAGTACTGCATTATGCAACTTTAGTACTGAATGGTGCAACTTTTTTAAAAACTTAATATTTGGAGCTGCATGATCCAACTTCCTATGAGGTCGCAACCAACCAACAATGATAACGCAGTGTGCAACTAGTCTAACGTCCCAACCAACAACCTAGTAGTCGATGTGCAACTCTCCTCCCTACTCGTGGATGTGTAGTTTTTCACTCTTTTACACCCTGCCCCTTCCTCCTACCAGTGCTATGTGCAACTTAGTCTGTTGTTCACGCCAACGGTCTATTAGTCGATGTGCAACTCCCTCCCCTCCCTTGTTGGGGCAACAGACGAAGTTGCACAAGTCTGCTAGGCAGTTGGCCAGTGCAACATACGAAGTTGCACATCTCACATGTGGGATAATCAGATTATGAAAACTCCACATTCATGAGGGTAGTGAAAAGTTTCATATAGACAGGATGCTAAAGTTGTAAATCTCACTAGAAGGGGTGGCTTGGCCTAGGTGCTAGCAGGGAAACTACACATCCATGGGGATACAAGGAAAAGTTACGCACCACTGTTAGATTGTTGGTCGTGGCAGTATCCAGAGTTGCACATCCACTGATAGGTAGTTGGCCGATAGAGCAAACAATGAAAGCACATCCACGGGCAGAAAGAAAGTTGCACATCAACTACTAGGTAGTTGCCTGGCCAAAAACGAGGTTGCACATCTCTCTGAAATGGGCTAGTTTAGGGTGAATGTGCCATCAATGAAAACTGCACGTCCACGAGGTAAGCGGAATGTTGCACATTCACTGTCAGTAGTTGCACATCGACTACTAGACACTTGCACAAAACAGGGACTGAATTACACACAAAATTTTTCATCAAAAACATATTCATGCGGGATCTAGTTTCAAAGAGCATGGCGTGAGGGTTTCAACGGATTTCACTTTTGATGTGCAGTTTGAAAGTTATGTTTTTTTTTTAATTTGGAAACTTAATGTAAGTGCGTTCACACTAGTTCACGTGGTTGCTTTGTAAAAAAAAAATCTGTTCACACCTGTTCACTTTTACTAATATGGATTAAGAGGGAACAAATTATTTCCATTTATAGATTGGGGGACAGAATATTTTTTTTTTAGCTGGCCACTCCGAAGCGCTAGTGGGCCAACGGCCACCCACTAGACGCATCCTTATGTAAAAGTTTGTATCTTTTTGTACGTGTAGCATTACTTTAGAAAATCGACTGGTCCTGATTATTTTTCTGGCGTCTAGAGTATAGTCAGCCCCTAGAAAAACAAACAGAATTGAAATATTTCAATTTGAAAAGCACAGAATGAAACATCAACTCAAATAAGCCAACATGGTCATGACTCTTGAACCCCTGAGAGTGGCATATGACCAGACGCTTATTTTGGATCGGGCAAGCAAAGCAGAGCGAGGGGCAAAATAGGGATAAGGGGTTTATACTTCAACAAATCAGCCACGCTCTCTGACTGTGTAAACTGAAAGTAGTACGGTCCAAGAATTCCGGGAACCTCTGGTCCGAATCGGAATGTGCTTCATTGTTGCTACGTGTACAAATATATGCACGCAGTGAACTACTTGTAATCTAGCCCAAAGCAGGGAGGAACACCGACCCATCGCAAGCAAATTCGCGGGGATGGATCGGTTGATATTCACAACGGTAAGCACGGCGGCGGCAGAGGAACCCATCTACCACCACCACGACGACGACGACGAATATGATGACTACGATGACGGCCTGGGCCCGGAGGAGCATCGCGTGCTGCGGCGACGCCGGCAGCGGCGGCGGCACAGGCAGCGGGAGCGGCGAGCGCGGCGGCTGCTGGCGTCGGGGCTGGAGCCGTGGCAGGTGCGGAAGCTGGAGGAGGACGTCCGCAGGTCGGAGAGGGTCCTGCGACGGCGCCCGCCAATGCCGCCAGCCTTCACCGTGTCCGAGCTGGCGTGGACCTCCGTGGGCGTCCTCGGCATCACGTCCGGCGCCTTCATCCCCGGCTTGGTCGGCTGGGCCGTGTTGACCGTCGGCGTGGCCATCCTAATACTCGAAACCTCAGGAATCTGTCTCGACGACGTCAAGCACCGGCTAGCGGAGCAGACGCGGGCGGACGCGAAGGAGCTACAGGCCGCCGTGCGCGCCGTCCTGGAGCGCACGGGCAACGCCGATCTGCTTCCACTCCAAGATTGGTATATGTAGTGTCTTAGGTCTCGTCTCGTCTAGTGACTTTTTGTCAATCGTGCCAACTCCACGGCAGATGCCAGAGTGTCTTAGCCAGCGAGGGGCGGAACCAGAACTGGGTCAGGCCCAGGCCAACAGTAGAAAAATGCTACAGTTAACGAAGGATCCACCACTAGTCTTAGCCCATGATATTCTCCAACCTCATAATAATAATAATCTGTGTGATATTCCAAAAAAAGGTCATCTATATGATGAATCGTTACCACAAGCTCCATGGTTTTAGTTTTCTCGCAAATGAATGTGAGTGGTACTGAGTTGTTTGCGCTTTGTGTCCAAGCAAAAATGTTCATAATTTGTGATTGAGTTATTACGTTCAGTTTGAGGGTATGTTTAGTTTGTGAGGCGTGCTACGTGTTGACCGGCTGATCTTTTAAAAACATTGGCCGGGTTCGATTTATGATGCTCACCGTGTGATCGTACCGTTCTATTCACTGTTTCTCACATTCTAGGACCAAACCAACATGACCCTTGTTGCAGAATCATCTTTGCTCGTCAACCATCTACGTCGCCATTGCAATAAGAGTCTTGTTGCAATTGCAACTAAACCCTTCTCACAAAAGCATATCTAGCTCATGGCCGTGTCCGGCACAATTTGCAACAAGATCCATGTTGCATTGCAACAGGACCTCCGTTGCAAAAAGCATCTCCGTTCGCATGGAAGGGAACCACCTGTCGACGACCTGTGTCTCTGTCATCGCCATCCACCCTGAGCTCCCATGCCCAGTGTCGTGAATCTCCGGCAAACGTCGCATCTATCGGTGATTTCGCCGTAGTAGCACGCTGATGCGTGAAGAAAATATGCCCTAGAGGCAATAATAAAGTTGTTATTTATATTTCCTTATATCATGATAAATGTTTATTATTCATGCTAGAATTGCATTAACCGGAAACTTAGTACATTTGTGAATACATAGACAAAACAAAGTGTCCCTAGTATGCCTCTACTTGACTAGCTCGTTAATCAAAGATGGTTAAGTTTCCTAACCATAAACATGGGTTGTCATTTAATGAACGGGATCACATCATTAGGAGAATGATGTGATGGACAAGACACATCATTAGCTTAGCATAATGATCGTTAAGTTTTATTGCTATTGCTTTCTTCATGACTTATACATATTCCTTTGACCATGAGATTATGCAACTCCCGAATACCGGGGGAACACCTTGTGTGCTATCAAATGTCACAACGTAACTGGGTGATTATAAAGATGCTCTACATGTGTCTTCAAAGGTGTTTGTTGGGTTGGCATAGATCGAGATTAGGATTTGTGACTCCGAGTATCGAAGAGGTATCTCTGGACCCTCTCAGTAATGCACATCATGATAAGCCTCGCAAGCAATGTGACTAATGAGTTAGTTGCGGGATGATGCATTACAGAACGAGTAAAGAGACTTGCCGGTAACGAGATTGAACTGGGTATGAGGATACCGACGATCGAATCTCGGGCAAGTAACATACCGATGACAAAGGAAATGACATATGTGGTCATTGCGGTTTGACTGATAAAGATCTTCGTAGAATATGTAGGAACCAATATGAGCATCCAGGTTCCGTTGTTGGTTGTTGATTGGAGATGTGTCTCGGTCATGTCTACATAGTTCTAGAACCCGTAGGGTCCGCATGCTTAATATTCAATGACGATTTGTATTATGAGTTATGTGTTTTGTTCACCGAAGATTGTTCGAAGTCCCAAATGAGATCACAGACATGACAAGGAGTCTTGAAATGGTCGAGAGGTAAAGATTGATATATGATAACCCACAAGTATAGGGGGTCGCAATAGTTTTCGAGGGTAGAGTATTCAGCCCAAATTTATTGATTCGACACCAGGGGAGCCAAAGAATATTCTCAAGTATTAACAGTTGAGTTGTCAATTCAACCGCACCTGAAAGACTTAATATCTGCAGCAAAGTATTTAGTAGCAAAGTAATATGGAAGTAACGGTAATAGTGGCAAAAGTAACAGTATTGGTTTTGTAGTGATTGTAACAGTGCAACGGAAAAGTAATTAAGCAAAGATCAATATGTGAAAATCTCGTAGGCATTGGATCAGTGATGGATAATTATGTCGGATGTGATTCCTCATGCAACAGTTATAACATGGGGTGACACAGAACTAGCTCCAGTTCATCAATGTAATGTAGGCATGTATTCCGAATATAGTCATACGTGCTTATGGAAAAGAACTTGCATGACATCTTTTGTCCTACCCTTACGTGGCAGCGGGGTCCTATTGGAAACTAAGGGATATTAAGGTCTCCTTTTAATAGAGTACCGGAACAAAGAATTAACACTTAGTGAATACATGAACTCCTCAAACTACGGTCATCACCGGGAGTGGTCCTGATTATTGTCACTTCGGGGTTACCGGATCATAACACATAGTAGGTGACTATTGACTTGCAATATAGGATCAAAAACTCACATATATTCATGAAAACATAATAGGTTTAGATCTGAAATCATGGCACTCGGGCCCTAGTGACAAGCATTAAGCATAGCAAAGTCATAGCAACATTAATCTCAGAACATAGTAGATACTAGGGATCAAATCCTAACAAAACTAACTCGATTACATGATAAATATCATCCAACCCATCACCGTCCAGCAAGCCCATGATGGAATTACTCACACACAGCGGTGCGCATCATGAAATTGGGATGGAAGAAGGTTGATGATGACTATGGCGACGGATTCCCCTCTCCGGAGCCCCGAACGAACTCCAGACCAGCCCTCCCGAGAGAGATTAGGGCTTGGCGGCGGCTCCGTATCGTAAAACGCGAGGAATCCTTCTCTCTGATTTTTTCCCCGAACGTGAATATATAGAGTTGGAGTTGAGGTCGGTGGAGCATCAGGGGGCCCAAGAGGCAGGGGGTGCGCCCCAGGGGGATGGGCGTGCCCCCACCCTCTTGGACAGGGTGTGGGCCCCTGGTGTTGATTCCTTCGCCAGTATTTTTTATATATTTCAGAAAATATTCTCCGTGAAGTTTCAGGTCATTCTGAGAACTTTTATTTCTGCACAAAAATAACACCATGGCAATTGTGCTGAAACAGCGTCAGTCCGGATTAGTTCCATTCAAATCATGCAAGTTAGAGTCCAAAACAAGGTCAAAAGTGTTTGGAAAAGTAGATACGATGGAGACGTATCAATATATTGGAAGATGGTATTCGGACACCGGAATGGTTTCTGAGTGGTTCGGGTATTTTGCAGAGTACCGAGGGGTTACCGGAACCCCCCGGGGAAAGTAATGGGCCTACATGGGACATAGGGGAGAGGGGAGGCAGCCTACAAGGGGTGGCCGCACCCCCTCCCATGGGGAGTCCGAATTGGACTAGGGGAGGGGCGCGCCCCCCCTTTCCTTCTCCTCTTCCCTATCCATTCCCCTTTCCCCCGGCGTAAGAAAGGAAGGGGGCCGAATAGGACTTGGAGTCCTATTCGGTTTCCCCCCATGGCACGCCCCCTCTAGGTCGGCGACCTCCTCCCCTCACTAGTGCAGAACCGGGCAATAGCACCGGTTCGTAAGGCCCTTTAGTGCCGGTTAGGTAACCGGCACTAAGTACCGGTTGGTAACACCAACCGGTACTAAAATGTTGGGGGGGGGGTTGGTTTTATGATTTCTTTTTCATTTAATTTTGTGTTTTCCATTTTAATTCTTTTTCGTTTGCTGGTATTTTACGGTACTACACATTGTACACGTTATGCATATATATATATATATATAAATAGAATTTCTAGTAGAACCAATCATATATATATCATCAATCATGTCTCATAAACCACCATATTAATTCACACATACACACATGTATAGCTATATACAATTTCTCCTACATATGCATGTTGCCTTCGGAGCCAGTGGCATTAGCCTGATTGGTGCCTTCGGAGCACGATGACAATTGGAAGTGGTTCATGTCTTTTTCGATGGGGAAGGTAGCGGGTAATAGTATTCTCCCTTTGGATTTATGACCTGGTCGAGCAAAAATCCCGCTATTTCCTCTTGAAGTGCTTCTACGCGCTCCGTTGGTAGGAGCTTGTCCCGCACCTCTTTGAACTGTTAAGAAGGAGATCAATATGCATGTGTATTAGTTGTGTGACTAGATATCGATAATGGTGTAAAAATTGTGAATATTGTTCTGACAAACGTACCCATTCCTGTCTTTGAGATCTGCTCCTTTCGGATGCCATCATTGCGAATGTTCTCGCAAACGCAGTATGCACACAGATTAGTTCCCGGCGCCTGCTTCAGGGCCTTTATTACGAGAATGGAATTTAATTTGATCAGATAATAATTAATCAAGCATGATAATTAAAGAGATGGCAGAGCTAGCTAGCTAGCTAGTACTACTTAATTACTTACCTTGGCTCGAAACCATTTCAGCTTTGGTTTCCATTCGCCTTCCGTGACGCCGATGAACCTTGCCCAAGCCCTGCCCGCCGACAAAGAAAATGAATAAAGGGGTTATTAAATAGTTCATATCATGAAATGACGAACTAAATAGGCCGAGATATATAGTTAATAATGATTGAAATTACCTGTTGACTATCCCAAACAAGATGCTATAGTCACTATTTGGTTTGAGTAGCGAGTCCAGTATTTCAACTGTTCCGGCGTCAACTTTAATGATACACATGATCCAGTGAAATCTGCATGCACACACACGTTTGCATGTCTTAATTAAGCGGGCATATGTAAGCAAAAACATGTAGCTAGCTAGTAGGCAAAAACAGAGAATTTGTAGTACAAGAAAGTGTGACTCACTGGAAGTTGTAAAGAAGTAGTATATCTTCATTGTATTTGAGGTGCTTCAAGAACTCTAGCATGTTGTCCTCTACCTCTTTTTCATAATATGCACCTAATTTCCATGTGTATTCATTAACAGTGTTTGGGTTAATGAACCCAATGCCATAGCGTCCACCTTTTCTCATTTCATACATCCTCATGCTGCATAATACCACAGAAAAGAATATAGTGAGGATAATTACACGTAATGATTGATCAAAAGGATCACTACAGCTAGCTTGAGACTTAAATTACAGAAAGAAATCACTTACAGACAATAGCAACTGACGATAGATTTGTCGAGTGCGTCTTGATTGTATAACTGAAACAGTTCAGAATACTCAACGGCCACAGCTTTCTCATGGTAGTAATCATCCTTCTTGACATACACCATGAGGGACTCTCGATCGGATCTCTTGCTAATGTCCATGTACCATTGATGCAATTCATACATTCTCGTTGGGAGCTTCTTGACATCTTCTGGCTCGACCAAAGGTTGGCCCCGGACAAATTTCCGTTTTATTTCCTCCTCTGTAATCAGAGGCATGTCCTCGATCTCGAGGAGTTGTCCAACAGTGATCTTGAGTTCTTCAGCCTGCATTATATGCTCCTGGGTTATTACCACATCGCCCACCTCGGGAACGTAAACCGTTTGGCCACAATAATATTGGGCGCGCGTACTGTCACGTGTTGTTGGCGGCACAACAAGCGGGGGGATCGATTGCGCCGCCTGTTTTCCCAGCTGGGCAACGGTTTTCCCGCATTTTTTGACAGCTGCTTGTTGTTTGCTCGAGCTCGAGCTCGCCTCCTTCTGTAGACGTTGTCGATGTAACTTCCTGATGTGGCGCTCATAGTCTGAGTCAACAGGCTTAGGAGCTGGTGGTTCAGCCATACGAATGAAGTGGTCAACTACTTCCACAGGCACTTTCTCCCTTGGCGGCGGTGGCGGTTTCGATCCAAAATGGGCGCCGACTTCTGCCCGCACTATGGCATTGGTTTGCTCCTCGGTCCTGTCGTAAGCCCTCACAGGAAGAGGAGTACTGAGGTTTGGACCATATTTATATCGCTTGCCTCCGCCTGTACTTCCTGTACTATGACCTCGACTCGTACCGCTACGCACCATAGCTGCGGGGTGTCTCTTCTGCGATTGCTGAGGCGGCGGAGACGGCCGACGGGCTGAGTTGGACGAGGAGGAGTGGCCTGAAGCTGTGCCGGACATGGAGGAGGAGTGGCCTGAGGTTGTGCCGGACTTGGAGGAGGAGTGGACCTCTGACGCTGTGTCGGACTTGGAGGAGGAGTGGCCTGACATTTTGCCGGACTTGGAGGAGGAGGAGTGGCCTCACGCGTTGGTGGACTTGGAGGAGCGGGAGTCTGCTGACTCGGTGGCGGACTTCGACGAGGAGTCGGGTGACGCGGTGTCGGTGGACTTCGAAAGATGATGCAATCCTTTCTCCATAGGATGATACGATTTTTGGCATCTCCGAGTGTGTGCTCCTCGTCACCTCCAGGAATTTCAAGCTCTAGCCCCGAATATTGGTCCAACACCTCATCAACCACGACACGAGCATAGCCTGCTGGAATCGGGTTGCAATGGAAGGTTGCATCGGGGGAATTTGTATAAGCAACACCGTCCGCCACCTTCAAGGATATGTTCTTAATTTTGAAGTGTAGCTCGCAGTTAGTGTTCTCCACGATATCATCCACGGGGTATCTATCCAGCAGTGCGTCGCCCGGGGCGGAACCCACGCTGCTTCTCGGCATGGATGGGGCGGTGGTATCCAATGCTGGATCATCCGCTAGCTGCTGCAGCTGCTGAGACCCCCTTTGCTGGCTAAGTGAGTCGATCTGCTCCTGCTGCCGCTGGAATTTAGCTGCCAATTCCGCTTGACTTGCTTCTAGGCCTTGAAGGCGTTCATAGTCCCGCTTCCTCTGCTCCTCCTCCATCTTCCTCTTCTTCTCCTCCGCAATCTTCTTTCTCGCACGGGTTCTGTAGTCGGCGTTCCAGTCCGAAAACCCCTCATACCATGGAATAGCGCCCTTGCCTCGTGTTCTTCCCGGGTGTTCAGGATTTCCCAGGGCACGCGTAAGCTCGTCGTTCTCTCTGTTGGGCTGGAACACCCCCGATCGAGCCTCTTCTATTGCAACAAGTAGCGCATCGTCGGCTCCGTTCAGACATGCCTTCGTCGAAACATTGCCTGTCTTCGGGTCCAACTCCCCCCCATGCACCTGGGGGGCCAGCTCTTAGTAACCGGAGTGACACCTGCATCCTCCATCTCTTTCTCAGAGTTATCCCACTTAGGCATTGCCACCGCGTAGCCACCTGGCCCCAGCTTATGGAACTTATCCTTTTTTTTGGCATTCTTCTTGTTTATTCTCGACCGTTCCTTAGCTAATTCTGAGTCCTTGAATTTCACGAAATCGTCCCAATGAGCACTTTGATTCTCTAGTATCCCCTCGAATACTGGAGTCTTCCTTCCATCCTTGACGTACTTGTCCCATACACGATTCTTGTGGTTGTTGAATGCAACCGCCATCTTCCTAAAAGTAGCGTCCTTGACTTTCCGCACATCTGCTTTTGTGAAATTATCTGGAAGGGTGAAATGTTCCATGAGAGTATCCCAAAGCAGTTTTTTTATTCTCGTCGACAAAAGTAACACTTGGACGTGGCTTTGCTGGCTTTCTCCATTCTTGAAGGGAGATCAGGAGTTGGTCCTTCACAAGAACTCCGCACTGACGAACGAACTTGTCCGCAATCTTCTTAGGCGCTAATGGTTCGCCATTAGGTTTGAATGCCTCGATATTGTACTTTACGCCCTCCTTCAACTTTTTGTTCGGGCCTCGTTTCGTCCTTTTGCCTGAAGATTTGCTCGATCTGGATGGCTGAAAGAAGAAAGATCGATTCATTAATATATCTTCAACTCATTTAAAACATGCGATGATCACCAGATTCCTGCTTATATAAATATATATACCTCGCCGGTGTTTGTTGTTTCAGGATCAACATGTTCTTCATCGTAGTTCATGACTTCATCTTCTCGGTCGTCGCGATCGAATATCATATCACCCTCTCCAGTGTTGTTTAGAAATTCGGAGCCGTCAAAATCTTCTTCATTCTGATCATCATCTGGCCCGCGTATGATATCGAACATGGTCTGTTCTCTCTCTCTGTCGGTATTGTCCGCCATAGCTTTTATTTAACTATGCCAAAAGAAATATAAAACAATTTAGTATAATCTCGAATAATAGATATAATCTCGAATACATCGTCTCGAATAATAGATATAATCTCGAATACATCGTCTCGAATAATAGATATAATCTCGAATACATCGTCTCGAATAATAGATATAATCTCGAATACATCGTCTCGAATAATATATAATCTCGAATACATCGTCTCGAATATTATATATCGAGTACATCACTGGCTAGGTAGCTAATAAAGATCGAATACTATAGAAGAATCTAGGACACTCGCGGTTCCTTCGGCGCGGGCGGTGGACACCCAAAGAGAAGGAACCCTCACAGGATCATAGCTGAAGTGAGATCCCTGAAGAAACTGCCAGGTATTGGAGAACCTGCCGCCCTCTAACGCAACCATGCAGCGATGGACGTGCTCGTCCTCCTCCCTGACACGACGACGTACCACCTCCGGCGGGGCCGGCTCCCTCCGCACCGAAACTGGCCCACACGAACGCCACCAAATGAGATCAGGGTCGACGACGGGACCCAGGGCCGGGTTCCTCATCAAGCGGCGCGCCCCTCCAGGCAGCACCTCCCAGTGCCAGCCCGGCGGAGCCCAGTCCCGGACATGGGTCAGCTGGACGTCGTCGCGGACGTGTCGACGGCGAGGATGCGGGCCGGGCATCGTCGACAACAAATACTAGCTATATGCACGCAAAAAGTAACATTTTTTTAATGATTGGATTTTGATAACTAAAATTTCTAACATTTCTATAACATTTCTAACAATGCTATATATAACTAACATTTCTATAACATTTCTAATATTTCTATAACTAAAAAAAAAATTCTAACTTTTTTATAACTATTTCTATAACTAAAAAACAGAAAAATTTCTAACAATTCTAACTTTTTTATAACTATTTCTATAACTAAAAAATAGAAAAATTTCTAACAATTCTAACTTTTTTATAACTATTTCTATAACTAAAACTAATTCTAAAATTTCCTGATTATATAACTAACATTTCTATAACAATTCTAATATTTATATAACTACAAAACAGAAAAATTGCTAAATTTTTATAAATATTTCTATAACTAAATATTTAAATCACTTGTGTGTGTGTAGTGTGTGTGTGTGTGTAGTGTGTGTGTGTGGAACTGGACATGGCGGCCGGGGCGAGCTCACCGGCGAGGCGACGACGGGGCGGCGACGGGACGTGGCGGCGACAGGACGGGGCGGCGACGGGACGTGGCGGCGACGACGTGGCGACGACGAGACGTGGCAGCGACGAGGGGCGCGCACGGCCGGGGTCGGCGACGAGGGGCGGGGGCGGCGCCGTCGACGGGGACGACGTCGATCGGGGCAGGGTGGCACGACGGAGGGAGGAAACAGAGGGAAGAAACAGAGGGAAATTGAAATTTTTCCAAGTGTTGTATATATAGGATGGACCTTTAGTACCGGTTGGAGCCACCAACCGGTACTAAAGATCTGTTTTGGCTAGCCCAAGCGGCGGGAAGCGACCCCCTTTAGTACCGGTTGGTGGCTCCAACCGGTACTAAAGGCCCCCCCTTTAGTACCGGTTGGTGCCACGACCCGGTACTAAAGGGGGAGCGCTGCCAGGCGGGGGGCGCAGAAGTTTAGTCCCACCTCTCTAGCTGAAGGGCTCTCACACTTGCTTATAAGCCCCGCCGCCGCTGCTGTCTCGAGCTCTTCTCTAAAGCAGGCCTTCTGGGCCTACCTCTGCTACTCTGCCCTGTGGGGCCTATTGGGCTTGCGGGCCTGCATCCTGGCACAACAACAGGTTGGGTTTCTAGTCGTATGCAGGCCGCTGTGGCCCAGTAGGTGGGCTTTTTTTCTTATTTTTTTTGCTTTATTTATTTTTGTGAATAACTTAACTTTGAAAATAGATTTTTCAGTGATTCTTTTTTCTTATGTTTAATATTAGTGTGTTTTATCATTATATTCAATTTGGTAATGGTTAGGTTATTTAAAAAATGAAATGCCTTTGTAACGGATGAGTTTTCGTCCGAAACCCTGATACTTCAAAACAGATTGTCCATTTTGTACACAAAGTGCATCCAGTTTTTGTGGTAAGCCTCTCTACTTTTTTGACATGCTATGTGGGTGAAATTATGATACCATGCCAACTTTCAACCTTTTCTGAGTTCATTTGAAATGCTTTTCAATTTCAGGGTCATTTAGCTGAAAAAAATCAGTAAATGCATGAAAGAATTTGCTTGCACATAAAATTTCTTCGCGTTTCAAATGCCAAAACACATAACTAGCTACCCTAACTATTACAGAGATTCCCTCCTGGGTGTGAAACACAGAAGAAAGTGATGATAGTTAAGCCGATCACATCCCAGATCTTTGGGTGTGAAACTTTTTCTTCGCGTGTGTCCCTTTGCACCGTAACCATGGAAAATCTTCATCATTTAACGGGATGCTCGGATCAATATTCACTGTGAATGGAGCAATTTCATCAAACTTCTCATAATCTTCTGACTTGTCTGTCTTGTCATCCACTCCCACGATGTTTCTCTTCCCAGAAAGAACTATGTGCCGCTTTGGCTCATCGTACGGTGCATTCGCTTCCTTATCTTTTCTTTTTCTTGGCTTGGTAGACATGTCCTTCACATAGAAAACCTATGCCACATCATTGGCTAGGACGAATGGTTCGTCTGCATACGCAAGATTGTTGAGATCCACTGTTGTCATTCCGTACCGCGGGTCTTCCGTTACCCCGCCTCGTGTCATATTGACCCATTTGCACCGAAACAAAGGGACCTTCAAACCACGTCGATAGTCAAGTTCCCATATGTCTTATATATAACCATAATATGTTTCCTTTCCCGTCTTGGTTTCTGCATCAAAGCGGACACCACTGTTTTGGTTGGTGCCCTTTTTATCTTGGGCGATCGTGTAAAATGTATTACCATTTATCTCGTACCCTTTGAAAGTCATTATATTCGAAGATGGTAACTGGGACAGCAAGTACAGGTCATCTTCAATAGAGGTGTCATGCATGGTACGTGCTTGCAACCAGCTGGCGAAACTCCTGGTTTGTTCACGTGTAATCCAGTCATCAGACCGCTCCGGGTGTTTGGAGCGTAGCAAATTCTTGTGTTCATCCATATACGGAGCCACCAAGGCGGAATTCTGTAGAACTGTGTAGTGTGCTTCAGTGAGAGAATGTCCATCCATACATATTATTTGTTCCCCTCCTAGCGTGCCTTTTCCATCCAGTCTGCCCTTATGCCGCGATTCAGGAACACCAATCGGCTTAAGGTCAGGAATAAAGTCAATACAAAACTCAATGACCTCCTCATTTTGACGGCCCTTGGAGATGCTTCCTTCTGGCCTAGCACGGTTATGAACATATTTCTTTAAGACTCCCATGAACCTCTCAAAGCGGAACATATTGTGTAGAAATACAGGACCCAAAACGTTAATCTCTTCGCATAGGTGAACTAGGACGTGCGTCATGATGTTGAAGAAGGATGGTGGGAACACCAACTCAAAACTGACAAGACATTGCACCAAATCATTCTGTAACCTTGGTATGATTTCTGGATCGATTACCTTCTGACAGATTGCATTGAGAAATGCACATAGCTTCACAATGGCTAATCGAACGTTTTTCGGTAGAAGCCCCCTCAATGCAACCGGAAGCAGTTGCGTCATAATCACGTGGCAGTCATGAGACTTTAGGTTCTGGAACTTTTTCTATGCCATGTTTATTATTCCTTTTATATTCGACGAGAAGCTAGACGGTACCTTCATACTGAGCAGGCATTCAAAGAAGATTTCCTTCTCTTCTTTGGTAAGAGCGTAGCTTGCATGACCCTGATGTATACCGTCTTTTCCGTGCATACGTTGCTGGTCCTCCCGTGCCTCAGGTGTATCTTTTGTCTTCCCATACACGCCCAAGAAGCCAAGCAGGGTCACACAAAGATTCTTCGTCACGTGCATCACGTCGATTGCGGAGCGGACCTCGAGGTCTTTCCAATAGGGCAGGTCCCAAAATATAGATTTCTTCTTCCACATGGGTGCGCGTCCGTCAGCGTCATTCGGAACAGGTTGTCCACCAGGACCCTTTCCAAAGACCACCTTCAAATCCTTGACCATATCATGTACATCAGCACCAGTACAGTGGCGAGGCTTCGTCCGGTGATCCGCCTCACCTTTGAAATGCTTGCCTTTCTTTCTTACGGGATGCCTGCTCGGAAGAAATCGATGATGTCCCAGGTACACATTCTTATTAGCCAAACATATACTGTCGGTATCGTCCAAACAGTGCGTGCATGCGCGGTATCCCTTGTTTGTCTGTCCTGAAAGGTTACTGAGAGCAGGCCAATCATTGATGGTCACGAACAGCAACGCCTTTAGGTCAAATTCTTCCCCCATGTGCTCATCCCACGCACATACACCTGTTCCATTCCACAGTTGTAAGAGTTCTTCAACTAATGGCCTTAGGTACACATCAATGTCGTTGCCGGGTTGCTTAGGGCCTTGGATGAGCACTGGCATCATAATGAACTTCCGCTTCATGCACAACCAAGGAGGAAGGTTATACAAACATAGAGTCACAGGCCAGGTGCTATGGTTGCTGCTCTGCTCCCCAAAAGGATTAATGCCATCTGCGCTTAGACCAAACCATACGCTCCTTGCGTCATCTGCAAACTCCTTCCCGTACTGTCTTTCGATTTTTCTCCACTGCGACCCGTCAGCGGGTACTCTCAACTTTCCGTCTTTCTTACGGTCTTCTCTGTGCCATCGCATCGCCTTGGCATGCTCTTTGTTTTGGAACAAACGTTTCAACCGTGGTATTATAGGAGCATACCACATCACCTTGGCAGGAATCTTCTTCCTGGGGCGCCGGCCCTCGACATCACCAGGGTCATCGCGGCTGATCTTATAGCGCAATGCACCACATACCGGGCAAGCGTTCAAATCCTCGTACTCACCGCGGTAGAGGATGCAATCATTAGGGCATGCATGTATCTTCTGCACCTCTAACCCTAGAGGGCAGACAGCCTTCTTTGCTTCGTACTTACTCTCGGGCAATTCGTTGTCCTTTGGAAGCATATCCTTTATCATTACCAGCAACTTTCCAAATCCCTTGTCAGATACACCATTCTCTGCCTTCCATTGCAGCAATTCCAGTGTGGTGCCCAGCTTTTTCTTGTCACCTACGCAATTCGGGTACAACAATTTTTTGTGATCCTCTAACATGCGCTGCAACTTCGTCTTCTCCAAATCACTTGCGCAGTTTCTCTTTGCATCGGCAATGGCCCGACTTAGATCATCAACGGGCTCATCTGATGCCTCTTCTTCAGCTTCTTCCCGCATTGCCGGCTCAGCTTCTTCCCGCATTACCGGCTCAGCTTCTTCCCCCATTGTTGTATCATCGTATTCAGGGAACCCATGGCCAGGATAGTTGTCGTCGTCCTCTTCTTCTCCATTGTCTTCCATCATAACCCCTCTTTCTCCGTGCTTGGTCCAAACATTATAATGGGGCATGAAACCGGACTTAAACAGGTGGACGTGAATGGTTCTTGACGTAGAGTAATTGTGACCATTCTTACAGCGAGCACATGGACAAGGCATAAAACCATCTGCCCGCTTGTTTGCCTCAGCCGCAAGCAGAAAAGTATGCACGCCCTCAACGAACTGGGGAGAGCATCGGTCATCGTACATCCATTGCCGGCTCATCTTCATTACACAACACCGAATAGACCAAATTAATACAAGTTCATACATAAATTTCATACAACACTTAAATGCAACAAACAAATAACTCTCTAGCTAAAGCATTTAAATGCAACAACAAATACGATCAAGATCGCAACTAAGGTAACAATGGATCCAACAGCATAATGATACCAAGCCTCACTATCGATGGCATATTTTCTAATCTTTCTAATCTTCAAGCGCATTTTCTCCATCTTGATCTTGTGATCATCGACGACATCGGCAACATGCAACTCCAATTCCATCTTCTCCCCCTCAATTCTTTTCAACTTTTCTTTCAAGTACTCGTTTTCTCTTTCAACTAAATTTAACCTCTCGGCAATAGGGTCGGTTGGAATTTCCGTTTCACATACCTCCTAGAAAAAATTTCTATGTCAACTTGATGGGCATAATTTGTCATAAACACGAAATGCAACTAGTTTTAAAAAAGAATATACATACCACATCCGAATCATAACAAGGACTAGGGCCGACGGGGACGGATATCAAAACCATGGCACTATATGTATAACAAACAACGTACGGGTAAGATAATTATACGAGTAACTATATATCCAAATCACACAAACATCAATTTTTATATAAAATTTCATGAACAAGAGGCTCACCACAAGGTGGTGCCGGCGACGGGACGGTGCGGGCGATCGACGGTGGCTACGATGGAGATTTAGAAGGCACTAAGTAAACCAGACCTACATATGCAAACTAAGTGTTATTTTTGACCTCAAATTGCATATAAATCGAATACTAGCACATATATATATATATATCCTCCCAAATTACTAAACTCACAAATTAATCACTATATAAAGCATTGCAAGAGCTAATCTAGCAATGAGAGATGAAAGGACAAAGTTGCTAACCTTTGTGATCATTTCAATGGATGGGGGCCTTCAAATCTTGACAAATTTTGGGCAAAATGTGTGATGAGCTCGAGAGGAAGAGGGGAAGAACAGAGAGGAGAGGGGAAAGGGGAAGAACAGAGCGAGCTCGGGCGGACGAAGGGTTTATGTAGGGCGACCTTTAGTACCGGTTTGTGCCAAGAACCGGTACTAAAGGGGCTGGAGGGGCCCCATTCTGACAACATCCTGCCACCACTCTCATTAGTACTGGTTCGTGGCACGAACCAATGCTAAAGGTTCGCCACGAACCGGTACTAATGAAAGCGGCCCGGCTAGCCGTTGGAACCGGCACTAATGTATACATTAGTGCCGGCTCAAATACAAACCGGCACTAATGTGCTTCACGTTTGACCCTTTTTCTACTAGTGCCTCCTCCTTTATATACAGGGGCAGGGGCAACCCATAGCACATCAATTGTTCTTAGCCGTATGCGGTGCCCCCCTCCACAATTTACTCCTCCGGTCATAGCGTCGTAGTGCTTAGGCGAAGCCATGCGTGGATCACATCACCATCACCATCACCATGCCGTCGTGCTGACGAAACTCTCCCTCGAAACTTTGCTGGATCAAGAGTTCGAGAGACGTCATCGAGCTGAACGTGTGCTGAACTCGGAGGTGTCGTAAGTTCGGTACTTGATCAGTTGGATCGCGAAGACATTCGACTACATCACCCGCGTTAACCTAACGCTTCCCCTTTCGGTCTACGAGGGTACGTGGACACACTTTCTCCCTCTCGTTGCTATGCATCTCCTAGATAGATCTTGCGTGATCGTAGGATTTTTTTTTAAATTGCATGCTACGTTCCCCAACGGTGGCATCCGAGCCAGGTCTATGCGTAGATGATATGCACGAGTAGAACACAAAGAGTTGTGGTCTATAATAGTCATATTGCTTACCACCAACGTCTTATTTTCATTCGGCAGTATTGTTGGATGAAGCGGCCCGGACTAACCTTACGTGACCACGTTCATGAGACCGGTTCGACCGACAGACATGCAACTTGTTTTGCATAAAGGTGGCTGGCGGGTGTGTGTTTCTCCAACTTTAGTTGAATCGAATTTGACTACGGTCGGGCCTTGTTGAAGGTTAAAACAACACACTTGATGAAAAGTCATTGTGGTTTTAATGCGTAGGTAAGAACGGTTCTTTCTAGAAGCTCGTAGCAGCCATGTAAAACTTGCAACAACAAAGTAGAGGACGTCTTGCTATTCTTGAGCAGCAACTGTGAGCATTAGTAAGGTACACATCAATAACATATATATCACATATACCTTTGTTCACCTTGCCATCCTTCTTATCCGCCAAATACTTAGGGCAGTTCCGCTTCCAGTGACCAGTCCCTTTGAAGTAGAAGCACTCAGTTTCAGGCTTAGGTCCAGACTTGGGTTTCTTCACTTGAGCAGCAACTGGCTTGCTATTCTTCTTGAAGTTCCCCTTCTTCCCTTTACCCTTTTTCTTGAAACTGGTGGTCTTGTTGACCATCAACACTTGATGCTCCTTCTTGATTTCTACCTCCGCAACCTTTAGCATCGTGAAGAGCTCGGGAATTGTCTTATCCATCCCTTGCATATTATAGTTCATCATGAAGCTCTTGTAGCTTGGTGGCAGTGATTGAAGAATTCTGTCAATGACACTATCATCCGGAAGATTAACTCCCAATTGAATCAAGTGATTGTTATACCCAGACATTTTGAGTATATGCTCACTGACAGAACTATTCTCTTCCATCTTGCAGCTGTAGAGGACGTCTTGCTATTCTTGAGCAGCAACAAGGTATACTTGTCTTTGCAGGGCATGTTGTGATGTGATGGTCAAGACATGATGTGATATATGTTGTTGTATGATATGATCATGTTTTGTAGAAGTTATCGGCAACTGGCAGGAGCCTTATGCTTGTCGCTTTATTGTATGAAATTCAATCACCATGTAATTCCTTTACTTTATCACTATGCGGTAGCGATAGTTGTAGAAGCAATAGTTGGCGAGACGACAACGACGCTACGATGGAGATGAAGGTGTCAAGCCAGTGACGATGGAGATCATGACAGTGCTTTGGAGATGGAGATCAAAGGTACAAGATGATGATGGCCATATCATGTCACATATTTTGATTGCATGTGATGTTTATCTTTTATGCATCTTATTTTGCTTAGTACGGCGGTAGCATTATAAGATGATCCCTCACTAAATTTCAAGGTATAAGTGTTCTCCCTGAGTATGCACCGTTGCTACAGTTCGTCATGCCGAGACACCACGTGATGATCGGGTGTGATAAGCTCTATGTTGACATACAACAGGTGTAAGACAGTTTTGCACATGCAGAATACTCAGGTTAAACTTGACAAGCCTAGCATGTACAGACATGGCCTCGGAACACTGAGACCGAAAGGTCGAACGTGAATCATATAGTAGATATGATCAACATAGAGATGCTCACCATTGAAAACTACTCCATCTCATGTGACGATCGGACATGGTTTAGTTGATATGGATCATGTGATCATTTAGATGACTAGAGGGATGTCTATCTAAGTGGGAGTCCTGATAGTTTCTGCATATCTATGTTGTTGTAGATCAATGGCCCGTGCTACCGTTCCCTTTAATTTTAATGCGTTCCTAGAGAAAGCTAAGTTGAAAGATAATGGTAGCAACTACACGGATTGGGTCTATAACTTGAGGATTATCATCATTGCTGCATAGAAGAATTACGTCTTGGAAGCACCGCTAGGTGCAAGGCCTACTGTAGGAGCAACTCTGGGCGTTATGAACGTCTGGCAAGCTAAATATGATGACTACTCGATAGTTTAGTGTGCCATGATTTACGGCTTAGAATTGGGACTTCAAAGATGTTTTGAACGTCATGGAGCATATGCGATGTTCCAAGAGTTGAAGTTAATATTTCAAGCAAATGCCCGAGCTGGGAGATATGAAGTCTCCAAAAAGTTCTATAGCTACAAGATGGAGGAAAACAGTTCTGTCAGTGAACACATACTCAGAATGTTTGGGTACCATAACCACTTGACTCAGTTGGGAGTTAATCTTCCGGATGATAGTGTCATTGACAGAGTTCTTCAATCACTGCCACCAAGCTATAAAGGCTTCATGATGAACTATAATATTCAAGGGATGAACAAGACGATTCCCGAGCTCTTCGCAATGCTTAAGGCTGGGGAGGTAGAAATCAAGAAGGAGCATCAAGTGTTTATGGTTAACAAGAACACTAGTTTTAAGAAAAAGGGCAAAGGAAAGAAGGGGAACTTCAAGAAGAATAGCAAGAAATTTGCTGCTCCCGGGAAGAAGCCTAAGTCTGGACCTAAGCCTAAAACTGAGTGCTTCTACTACAAAGGGACTGGTCACTGGAAGCGGAACTGCCCCAAGTATTTGGCGGATAAGAAGGATGGCAAAGTGAAAGGTATATTTGATATACATGTTATTGATGTGTACCTTACTAATGCTCGTAGTAGCGCTTGGGTATTTGATACTGATTCTGTTGCTCATATTTGCAACTCGAAACAGGGGCTACGGATTAAACGAAGATTGGCTAAGGATGGGGTGACGATGTGCGTCGGAAATGGTTCCAAGGTCGATGTGATCGCCGTCGGCACGCTACCTCTACATCTACCTTCAAGATTAGTTTTAGACCTGAATAATTGTTATTTGGTGCCAGCGTTGAGCATGAACATTATATATGGATCTTGTTTGATGCGAGACAGTTATTCATTTAAATTAGAGAATAATGGTTGTTCTATTTATATGAGTAATATCTTTTATGGTCATGCACCCTTGATGAGTGGTGTATTTTTGTTGAATCTCGATCATAGTGATACACATATTCATAATATTGATGCCAAAAGATGTGAAGTTAATAATGATAGTGCAACTTATTTGTGGCACTGCCATTTAGGTCATATTGGTGTAAAACACATGAAGAAACTCCATGCAGATGGGCTTTTGGAATCACTTGATTATGAATCACTTGATGCTTGCGAACCATGCCTCATGGGCAAGATGAATAATACTCCGTTCTCCGGAACAATGGAGCGAGCCACTGATTTATTGGAAATAATACATACCGATGTATGCGGCCCGATGAGTGTTGAGGCTCACGGCGGGTATCATTATTTTCTGACCTTCACAGATGATTTAAGAAGATATGGGTATATCTACTTAATGAAACACAAGTCTGAAACATTTGAAAAGTTCAAAGAATTTCAGAGTGAAGTGGAAAATCATCGTAACAAGAAAATAAAGTTTCTACGATCTAATCGCGGAGGCGAATATTTGAGTTACAAGTTTGGTCTTCATTTGAGACAATGTGGAATAGTTTTGCAACTCACGCCACCTGGAACACCATAGCATAATGGTGTGTCCAAACGTCGTACCGTACTATATTAGATATGATGTGATCTATGATGTCTCTTACCGATTTACCACTATCATTTTGGGGTTATGCTTTAGAGACGACTGCATTCACGTTAAATAGGGCACCATCTAAATCCGTTGAGACGACACCATGTGAACTGTGGTTTGGCAAGAAACCTAAGCTGTCATTTCTTAAAGTTTGGGGTTGCGATGCTTATGTGAAAATTTTCAACCTGATAATCTCGAACACAAATTGGAGAAGTGTGTCTTCATAGGATACCCAAATGAAACTGTCGGATACCTCTTCTATCACAGATCCGAAGGCAAGACATTTGTTGCTAAGATTGGATCCTTTCTAGAGAAGGAGTTTCTCTCAAAAGAAGTGACTGGGAGGAAAGTAGAACTTGATGAGGTAATAGTACCTTCTCTCAAATTGGAAAGTAGTACATCACATAAATCAGTTCTAGTGATGCCTCCACCAATTAGTGAGGAAATTAATGATGATGATCATGAAACTTCAGATCAAGTTACAACCGAACCTCGTAGGTCAACCAGAGTACATTCCTCACCAGAGTGGTACGGTAATCCTGTTCTGGAAGTCATGTTACTAGACCATGACGAACCTACGAACTATGAGGAAGCGATGATGAGCCCATATTCTGCGAAACGGCTTGAGGCCATGAAATCTGAGATGGGATCCATGTATGAGAACAAAGTATGGACTTTGGTTGACTTGCCCGATGATCAGCAAGCCATAGAAAATAAATGGATCTTCAAGAAGAAGACTGACACTGATGGTAATGTTACTGTCTACAAGGCTCGACTTGTTGCGAAAGGTTTTCGACAAGTTCAAGGAGTTGACTACGATGAGACCTTCTCACCCATAGCGATGCTTAAGTCTGTCCGAATCATGTTAGCAATTGCCGCATGTTATGATTATGAAATTTGGCAAATGGATGTCAAAACTGCATTCCTTAATGGATTTCTTAAAGAAGAGTTGTATATGATGCAACTAGAAGGTTTTGTTGATCCTAAAGGTGCTAACAAAGTGTGCAAGCTCTAGCGATCCATTTATGGACTGATTCAAGCCTCTCGGAGTTGGAATATACGCTTTGATAGTGTGATCAAAGCATGTGGTTTTATACAGACTTTTGGAGATGCCTGTATTTATAAGAAAGTGAGTGGAGGTCTGTAGAATTTCTAATATTATATGTGGATGACATATTCTTGATTGGAAATGATATAGAATTTCTGGATAGCATAAAAGGATACTTGAATAAGAATTTTTCAATGAAAGACCTCGGTGAAGCTGCTTATATATTGGGCATCAAGATCTATAGAGATAGATCAAGACGCTTAATTGGACTTTCACAAAGCACATACCTTGATAAAGTTTTGAAGAAGTTCAAAATGGATCACTCAAAGAAAGGGTTCTTACCTATGTTACAAGGTGTGAAGTTGAGTCAGACTCAATGCCCGACTATTGCAGAAGATAGAGAAAAAATGAAAGTGATTCCCTATGCCTCAGCCACAGGTTCTATCATGTATGCAATGCTGTGTACCAGACCTGGTGTGTGCCTTGCTACAAGTTTAGCAGGGAGGTTCCAAAGTAATCCAGGAGTGGATCACTGGACAGTGGTCAAGAACATCCTGAAATACCTGAAAAGGACTAAGGATATGTTTCTCATTTATGAAGGTGACAAAGAGCTTGTCGGAAATGGTTACGTAGATGCTAGTTTTGACACTGATCCTGATGACTCTAAGTCGCAAACTGGATACGTATTTATATTGAATGGTGGAGCTGTCAGTTGGTACAGTTCCAAGCGGAGCGTCGTGGCGGGATCTACTTGTGAAGCAGAGTACATAGCTGCTTCGGAAGCAGCAAATGAAGGAGTCTGGATGAAGGAGTTCATATCCAATCTAGGTGTAATACCTAGTGCATTAGGTCCAATGAAAATCTTTTGTGGCAATATTGGAGCAATTGCCTTAGCAAAGGAATCCGGATTTCACAAGAGAACTAAGCACATCAAGAGACGCTTCAACTCCATCCGCGATCATGTCAAGGAGGGAGACAGAGATTTGTAAAATACATACGGATCTAAATGTTGCAAACCCGTTGACTAAGCCTCTTCCACGAGAAAAACATGATCAACACCAAGACTCCATGGGTGTTACAATCATTGCAATGTAATCTAGATTATTGACTCGAGTGCAAGTGGGAGACTGAAGGAAATATGCCCTAGAGGCAATAATAAAGTTTTTATTTATATTTCCTTATATCACGATAAATGTTTATTATTCATGCTAGAATTGTATTAACCGGAAACTTACTACATATGTGAATACGTAGACAAAACAAAGTGTCCCTAGTATGCCTCTACTTGACTAGCTCGTTAATTAAAGATGGTTAAGTTTCCTAACCATAGACATGTGTTGTCATTTGATGAACGGGATCACATCATTAGGAGAATGGTGTGATGGACAAGACCCATCTGTTAGCTTAGCATAATGATCGTTTAGTTTTATTGCTATTGCTTTCTTCATGACTTTGATACGTCTCCAACGTATCTATAATTTTTGATTGCTCCATGCTATTATATTATCTATTTTGCATGTTAATGGGCTTTATTTTACACTTTTATATCACTTTCGGGACTAACCTATTAATCGGAGGCCCAGCCCAAATTGCTGTTTTTTGCCTATTTTAGGGTTTCGAAGAAAAGGAATATCAAACGGAGTCCAAACAGAATGAAACCTTCGGGAACGTGATTTTCTCAACAAACGTGATCCAGGAGACTTGGAGTGGGCGTCAAGAAAAAATAGAGGTGGCCACGAGGCAAGGGGCGCGCCCTCCACCCTCGTGCCCCCCTCCCTGTTGCTCCACGGACGTACTTCTTCCTCCTATATATATCCATGTACCCCCAAACATCCAGGAGCACCACGAAAACCTAATCCCACCGCCGCAACCTTCTGTACCCAAGAGATCCCATCTTGGGGCCTTTTCCGGAGCTCCGCCGGAGGGGGCATTGATAACCCACAAGTATAGGGGATCGCAACAGTTTTCGAGGGTAGAGTATTCAACCCAAATTTATTGATTCGACAGAAGGGGAGCCAAAGAATATTCTCAAGTATTAGCAGCTGATTTGTCAATTCAACCACACCTGGAAACTTAATATCTGCAACAAAGTGTTTAGTAGCAAAGTAATATGATAGTAGTGATAACGGTAGCAAAAGGTAACAACAGTAAAAGTAATGTTTTTGGTATTTTGTAGTGATGATAGCAATAGCAACGGAAAAGTAAATAAGCAAAGAACAATATATGGAAATCTCGTAGGCAATGGATCGGTGATGGAGAATTATGCCGGATGCGGTTCATCATGTAACAATCATAACCTAGGGTGACACAGAACTAGCTCCCGTTCGTTGATATAATGTAGGCATGTATTCCGAATATAGTCATACGTGCTTATGGAAAAGAACTTGCATGACATCTTTTGTCCTACCCTCCCGTGGCAGCAGAGTCCTTACGGAAACTAAGGGATATTAAGGCCTCCTTTTAATAGAGAGCCGGAACAAAGCATTAACACATAGTGAATACATGAACTCCTCAAACTACGGTCATCACCGATAAATATCCTGATTATTGTCACTTCGGGGTTAACGGATCATAACACATAGTAGGTGACTATAGACTTGCAAGATAGGATCAAGAACACTCATATATTGATGAAAACATAATAGGTTCAGATCTGAAATCATGGCACTCGGGCCCTAGTGACAAGCATTAAGCATAGCAAAGTCATAGCAACATCAATCTCAGAACATAGTGGACACTAGGGATCAAACCCTAACAAAACTAACTCGATTACATGATAGATCCCATCCAACCCATCACCGTCCAGCAATCCTACAATGGAATTACTCACGCACGGCGGTGAGAATCATGAAATTGGTGATGGAGGATGGTTGATGATGACGATGGCGACGGATTCCCCTCTCCGAAGCCCCGAACGGACTCCAGATCAGCCCTCCCGAGAGGTTTTAGGGCTTGGCGGCGGCTCCGTATCGTAAAACGTGATGATTTGTTCTCTCCTATTTTTTTCTCATCGAAACTCAATATATGGAGGTGGAGTTGGAGTCGGAGAGGCAGCAAGGGGCCCACGAGGTAGGGGGGCGCGCCCCCCACCCTCGTGGCAAGGTGGTGGCCCCCCTGGCCTTCATCTTTGGCAGGTATTTTTCTTATTTTCTAAAAAGTGTCTCCGTGAAGTTTCAGGTCATTCCGAGAACGTTTCCTCCTGCACATAAATAACACCATGGTAATTCTGCTGAAAACAGCGTCAGTCCGGGTTAGTTCCATTCAAATCGTACAAGTTAGAGTCCAAAACAAGGGCAAAAGTGTTTGGAAAAGTAGATACGTTGGACACGTATCAACTCCCCCAAGCTTAAACCTTTGCTTGTCCTCAAGCAATTCAGTTGACAAACTGAAAGTGATAAAGAAAAACTTTTACAAACTCTATTTGCTTTTGTTGTTGTAAATATGTAAAGCCAGCATTCAAGTTTTCAGCAAAGATTATAACTAACCACACTCACAATAACGCATAGGTCTCAAGTTTACTCATATCAATAGCATAATCAACTAGCGAGCCATAATAATAAAACTCGGATGACAACACTTTCTCAAAACAATCATAATATGATATAACAGGATGGTATCTCGCTAGCCCTTTCTGAGACCGCAAAACATAAATGCAGAGCACCTTTAAAGACTAAGGACTAACTAGACATTGTAATTCATGGTAAAAAAGATTCAGTCAAGTCATACTCAATGTAAACTAACACTAATGAATGCAAATGACAACGGTGCTCTCCAACCGGTGCTTTTTAATAAGAGTATGATGACTCAACATAAAAGTAAATAGATAGGCCCTTCGCAGAGGGAAGCAGGGATTTGTAGAGGTGCCAGAGCTTGGTTTTGAAACAGAGGTGAATAATATTTTGAGCGGTATGCTTTCATTGTCAACATAACAACCAAGAGATGGCGATATCTTCCATGCTACACACATTATAGGCGGTTCCCAAACAGAATGGTGAAGTTTATACTCCCCCTTCCACCACAAGCATCAATCCATGGCTTGCTCGAAACAACGAGTGCCTCCAACTAACAAGAGTCCCAGGGGGAGTTTTGTTTGCAATTATCTTGATTTAGTTTGCATAAAGCATGGGACCAGGCATCCCGGTGACCGGCCATTTATCTCGTGAGTGAGGAGCGGAGTCCACTCCTCTTGAGAATAACCCGCCTAACATGGAAGATACAGACAGCCCTAGTTGATACATGAGCTATTCGAGCATACAAAACAGGATATTTATTTGAAGGTTTAGAGTTTGGCACATATGAATTTACTTGGAACGGCAGGTAGATACTGTATATAGGTAGGTATAGTGGACTCATGTGGAATAACTTTGGGGTTTAAGGGATTGGATGCACAAGCAGTATTCCCGCTTAGTATAGGTGAAGGCTAGCAAAAGACTGGGAAGCGACTAGCTAGAGAGCGACAACAGTCATGAACATGCATTAAAATTAATCAACACTGAATGCAAGCATGAGTAGGATATAATCCACCATGGACATAAATATCGTGAAGGCTATCTTGATTTTGTTTCAACTACATGCGTGAACATGTGCCAAGTCAAGTCACTTAAATCATTCAGAGGAGGATACCACCTATCATACCACATCATAACCATTTTAATAGCATATTGGCACGCAAGGTAAACCATTATAACTCATAGCTAATCCAGCATGGCATAAGAAACTATGATCTCTAATTGTCATTGCAAACATGTTTATTCATAATAGACTGAATCAGGAACAATGAACTAATCATATTTACAAAAACAAAAGAGGTCGAGTTCATACCAGCTTTTCTCATCTCAGTCAGTCCATCATACATCGTCATAATTGCCTTTCACTTGCACGACTGAACGATGTGAATAATAATAATAGTGCACGTGCATTGGACTAAGCTGGAATCTGCGGGCATTCAATAAACAGGAGAAGACAAGGCAATATGGGCTCTTTTGTCATATCAACAATAATGCATATAAGAGCCACTTCAACAATTTAATCATGGTCTTCTCCTATCGACCCCCAAAGAAAAGAAAAGAAATAAAACTATTTACACGGGAAAGCTCCCAACAAGCAAAAGAAGAACATGAAATCTTTTTGGGTTTTCTTTTTAATTACTACTACAAGCATGGGAAGTAGACTAATTAAAAGCTAAAACTAATTTTTTTGGTTTGTCTTAAGGTTTATTAAACACACAAGAAGAAAGCATAAAAAGGAAAATAAACTATCATGGATGATACAATGAAAAAGTATGAGCACCGACATCTAGCAATGAGTGTGTGAGCATAAATGTAATGTCGGTGAGAAATACGTACTCCCCCAAGCTTAGGCTTTTGGCCTAAGTTGGTCTATGGCCACGGCTGGCCTGGCGGATATCCATAATAATAGTTGGGGTCGTACTATGATGCAGCAGCTATCGCCTGCTAAGCTGCAGTGTGGCGACAAGAGGCCTCCTCTCTCCTCTCGTACTCATCTGCCTCCACTCTGGTAATAGTATATCCTCCTCTTGCCTGATGATCAAAGAAAGCAGGAGCGGGGAGAGTAATACGGACAGCACGGCGTCTGTCAAAGATTAGTCGATACTGGAGAGGTGATTCGTTCCTCTCGACAAACTGGTGGTGAACCATAGCATTAAAATCTAGATAGGCAGGAGGTAATTCAATATCATCTTCGCGTACATCTATACCAAGAAAATTAGCTATGCAGGTTGCATAAATTCCACCAAAGAAATCTCCATTACGTCTATTAAGATGCAACCTACGTGCAACAATGGCTCCCAAATTATATGATTTGTCTCCTAACACAGTGCTCCTAAGAATACTAAGATCGGGGACACACATGTGACATGCCTCATCTTTACCATTTATGCATCTACCTATGAAGAGAGCAAAATAATGTATAGCAGGAAAGTGAATGCTCCCTATGGTAGCTTGTGTAATATCTCTAGATTCTTCCATAGTTATATTAGCAAGAAAATCTCTAAATTCAGATTTGCGACGATCCCTTATACTACCCCATTGTGGAAGTTTGCATGCAGTGGTAAAATCCTCTAAGTTCATGGTATAAGATTTATCATAAAGATCAAACAGGACAGTTGGAGAATTACGTGAAGTTCAAATTCAAACCTCCTCACAAAGGAGCTAGTGAGATCATGATACTGACTGCACTTCTCTTCCTTGAAGCTCATGAGATCAGTGTTACGCAAATATGCGTTGAATTCTTCTTTTATTCCCGCTCGATCCATAAAATTTTCAGAAGGCCACTCACAAGGACGCACTGGAGCGTCTCTTGGTGGCTCTTTGTCAGCATCACGCATTGCAAGCCTGGGTCCTTGCTTCTTTGAAGAACCACCTTGGAACATTTTCCTAAGCATTTTTCTTCCTCTGAAAAATTTTAGTAACTTTAAAATAAAAGTAAACCAAACTCAATAATATTGATAGTAACTACTCCTACAAGTGCCTAGGGCCTATATCATGCATCAAAACTACTTTTGTCCATATAAATTTGACATGCAAGCTCAAGAACAGGGTCGCCTAAGCAGCAAAAATTTGCAATGAATAAAGCACTAGAACAAAAACTAATTGGACCAATGGAGGAGTCACATACCAAGGAACAATCTCCCCAAGCAGTTTTGTGAGAGGTGCTTTGAGCAAGGAGATCGAAAATGGCAGCAAAACGAGCTTGGACTCGGGTTTGAGCTGGTTATTCGTGTTTGGGGGAGGAAGAAGGATTGTGTGGGTGAAAGTATAAGTGGAGGAGGGCCACCGTGGGCCCACGAGGCAGGGGGCGCGCCCTCCACCCTCGTGGCAAGGTGGTTGGCCCCCCTCATGTGTTCTTTGTTCCATAAATCCTCAAATATTCTAGAAAAAATCATATTTAATTTTCAGGGCATTTGGAGAACTTCTATTTTCGAGGTATTTTTATATTGCACGGATAATCAGATAACAAACAGAAAAATATTTATTTTATTTTATTTAATATAAATAACATAAAGTAAAACTGGGGTATAGAAGGTTGTGCCTTCTAGTTTCATCCATCTCATGGTCATCAAAAGGAATCCACTAACAAGGTTGATCAAGTCTTGTTAACGAGCTCATTCTGAATAACATGGAACCGGAGAAATTTCGAACAACACTATGTTACCTCAACGGGGATATGCACATCCCCAATAATAAGAATATCATATTTGTTCTTGACAGTAGGAAGAGGAAATTCAAAACCTCCAAATATAGTCGATGGAATTTTTCCAATAGAGTAGATACTATGAACTTGAGGTTGTTTCTTCGGAAAGTGTACCGTATGCTCATTACCATTAACATGAAAAGTGACATTTCCTTTAGTGCAATCAATAACATCCCCTGCAGTATTCAAAAAGGGTCTTCCAAGAATAATAGACATATTATCGTCCTCGGGAATATCAAGAATAACAAAGTCTGTTAAAATAGTAGCATTTGCAACTACAACAGGCACATCCTCACAAATACCGACAGGTATAGCAGTTGATTTATCAGCCATTTGCAAAGATATTTCAGTAGGTGTCAACTTATTCAAATCAAGTCTACGATATAAAGAGAGAGGCATAACACTAACACCGGCTCCAAGATCACATAAAGCAGTGTTAACATAGTTTCTTTTAATAGAGCATGGTATAGTGGGTACTCCTGGATCTCCAAGTTTCTTTGGTATTCCACCCTTAAAAGTGTAATTAGCAAGCATGGTGGAAATTTCAGCTTCCGATATCTTTCTTTTATTTGTAATAATATATTTCATGTACTTAGCATAAGGATTAGTTTTAAGCATATCAGTTAATCGCATATGCAAAAAGATAGGTCTAATCATTTCAGCAAAGCGCTCAAAATCCTCATCGTCCTTTTTCTTGGATGGTTTGGGAGGAAAAGGCATGGGTTTCTGAACCCAAGGCTCTCTTTCTTTACCATATTTCCTAGCAACGAAGTCTTTCTTATCATAACATTGATTCATTGATTATGGGTTATCAAGATCAACAACAGGTTCAATTTGTATATCATTATCATTACTAGGTTGACCATCATTGAACATTATCATTAACATTACCACTAGTTTCAGGTTCATTACCAGATTGTGTTTCAGCATCAGAAATGGAAATATCATTTGGATTCTCAGGTGTTTCAACAATAGGATCACTTGAAGCATGCAAAGTCTTATCATTTTTCTTTTTCTTCTTTTTAGAAGAACTAGGTGCATCTATATTATTTCTCTGAGAATCTTGCTCAATTCTCTTAGGATGGCCTTCAGGATACAAAGGTTCCTGAGTCATTCTACCAGTTCTAGTAGCCACCCTAACAGCATATTCATTATCTTTATTATTCAATTCATTGAGCAAATCATTTTGAGCTTTAAGTACTTGTTCTACTTGAGTGGTATCCATAGAAGCATGTTTACTAATAAGTTTAAGTTCACCTTTCACATTATCCATATAATCACCCAAGTGTCCAAGCATATTTGAATTATATTTCAGTTGTCTACCAAAATAAGCATTAAAGTCTTCTTGCTTAGCTATAAATTTATCAAACTCATCTAAGCATGGGCTAGCAATTTTAGTAAATGGGATTACAGCTTTGTCATATCTATAGAGAGAATTTACCTTTACTACATGTGTTGGGTTATCAAGACCATGAGTTTCTTCAATAGGTAAAGGATTAAGATTATATGTTTCTTCAACAGGCGGTAAATTAAGACAATGTATTTCTTCAATAGGAGGTAAATTCTTAATATCTTCAGCTTTAATACCCTTTTGTTTCATAGATTTCTTTGCCTCTTGCATATCTTCAGGACTGAGAAATAGAATACCCCTCTTCTTGGAGTTGGTTTAGGAATTGGCTCAGGAGGTGTCCAATTATTTTCATTTTTCAACATATTATTCAATAGAATTTCAGCTTCATCTGGTGTTCTTTCCCTGAAAACAGAACCAGCACAACTATCCAGGTAATCTCTGGAGGCATCGGTTAGTCCATTATAAAAGATATCAAGTATTTCATTTTTCTTAAGAGGATGATTAGGCAAAGCATTAAGTAATTGGAGAAGCCTCCCCCAAGCTTATGGGAGACTCTCTTATTCAATTTGCACAAAATTATATATATATATATATATATATCCCTTAAAGCAGCTTTTTCTTATGAGCAGGGAAATATTTAGCAGAGAAGTAATAAATCATATCCTGGGGACTACGCACACAACCAGGATCAAGATAATTAAACCATATCTTAGCATCACCCTTTAATGAGAACGGAAATATTTTAAGGATCTAAAAGTAACGAGTTCTCTCATCTTTAGTGAATAGGGTTGAGGGAGTCCTGGATTAGGGGGTGTCCGGATAGCCAGACTATACCTTCGGCCGGACTCCTGGACTATGAAGATACAAGATTGAAGACTTCGTCCCGTGTCCGGAAGGGACTTTCCTTGGCGTGGAAGGCAAGCTTGGCGATACGATATGTAGATCTCCTACCATTGTAACCGACTCTGTGTAACCCTAGCCCTCTCCGGTGTCTATATAAACCGGAGGGTTTTAGTCCATAGGACGAACAACAATCATACCATAGGCTAGCTTCTAGGGTTTAGCCTCTCTGATCTCGTGGTAGATCTACTCTTGTACTACCCATATCATCAATATTAATCAAGCAGGACGTAGGGTTTTACCTCCATCAAGAGGGCCCGAACCTGGGTAAAACATCGTGTCCCCTGCCTCCTGTTACCATCTGGCCTAGACGCACAGTTCGGGACCCCCTATCCGAGATCCGCCAGTTTTGACACCGACATTGGTGCTTTCATTGAGAGTTCCTCTGTGTCGTCACTTTTAGGCCCGACGGCTTCTCTGATCATCAACAGCGATGTGATCCAGGGTGAGACTTTTCTCCCCGGAAAGATCTTCGTATTCGGCGGCTTTGCACTGCGGGCCAATTCGCTTGGTCATCTGGAGCAGATCGAAAGCTACGCCCCTGGCCATCAGGTCAGATTTGGAAGTTTGAACTACACGGCCGACATCCGTGGAGACTTGATCTTCGACAGATTCGAGCCACAGCCGAGCGCGCCGCACTGTCATGATGGGCATGATTTAGCTCTGCCGCCGAACAGTGCCCTGGAGGCCGCACCTGTGTCCGCTCCGACCCCTAGCTCGGAGCCGAGAACATCAACCAAGGATGGGTGGTTAGACACCGCCTCGGGGGCTGCAATCTCTACAGCGATCGAGCTGAACACCAGCCCTATTCTCTGCGAAGCCCGTGACTCCAAGGAGCCGGACTCCTCTCCAGACTCCGAGCCCTCCACACCCCGACCGATCGAACCCGATTGGGCGCCGATCATGGAGTTCACCGCCGCGGACATCTTTCAGCACTCACCCTTCGGCGATATTCTGAATTCACTAAAGTCTCTCTCTTTGTCAGGAGAGCCCTGGCCGGACTATGGTCGGCAAGGTTGGGATGCGGATGATGAAGAAATTCAAAGCCCACCCACCACCAACTTCATAGCCACTGTCAATGATTTAACCGACATGCTCGACTTCGACTCCGAAGACATCGACGGTATGAACGCCGGTGCAAGAGACGATCAAGAACCAGCGGCTATAGGGCACTGGAAAGCCACCTCTTCGTATGATATATACATGGTGGACACCCCAAAATAAGGCAATGGCGATGGAACAGCGGAGGATGAACCCTCCAAGAAGCAGCCTAAGCGCCGGCGTCAGCGGCGCCGCTCTAAATCTCGCCAAAACAAAAACGGTGATTCCGGCACGGGGGATAATAACACCCCGGACAGTGCCGAAGACAACCACCTCCAGCAAGATTCAGCACAGGACGATAGAGAAGCCAGCCCTCATGAGTGAGCGGCAGACAGAGAGGTCAAGGACGATAATTATATGCCTCCCTCCGAAGACGAGGCTAGCCTCGACGACGACGAATTTGTTGTGCCGGAGGATCCCGTCGAACAAGAGCGTTTCAAACGCAGGCTCATGGCCACGGCGAGTAGCCTCAAGAAAAAATAGCAACAGCTTAGAGCTGATCAAGATTTGCTAGCCGACAGATGGACTGAAGTCCTTGTGGCCGAAGAGTATGAACTCGAACGCCCCTCCAAGAGCTACCCAAAGCGCAGGTTGCTACCCCAATTAGAGGAGGAAGCACATAAACCTACATCACCAACGCATGATGCGGCCGACCGGCCACCCCGTGGTCGCGACAGAGAGGCCTCTCGGCCCTCCACTCAAGCCGCACCCCGGCGCCGCTCAAAAACTACCAAGGCATGGGAAAATGTGCCAGACCTGCGAGATATATTGGAGGACAAGGCAAGGCAAACAAGATCGATCTACGGATCACGTGGGCGCCCCACGACACGAGACGGTACTCATCACGCCGGATACAGTAAATCCGGCCGGCCCGAACACAGTAGACAAAGCTCGCTTGAGCTGCGTCATGATGTAGCCCAATACAGAGGCGCTGCACACCCGCTATGCTTCACAGATGAAGTAATGGATCATCAAATCCCCGAGGGTTTCAAACCCGTGAACATCGAATCATACGATGGCACAATAGATCCTGTGGTATGGATCGAGAACTATCTCCTTCATATCCACATGGCCGGGTGATGACCTACACGCCATCAAATACCTCCCACTCAAGCTTAAAGGACCAGCCCGGCATTGGTTAACAGCTTTCCAGCAGAATCAATTGGTTGTTGGGAGGACCTGGAAGCCGCATTCCTCGACAATTTCCAGGGCACTTATGTGCGACCACCAGACGCCGATGACCTAAGCCACATAATTCAGCAGCCAGAGGAATTGGCCAGACAATTCTGGACACGGTTCCTAACCAAGAAAAATCAAATCGTCGACTGTCCGGACGCAGAGGCCCTGGCAGCCTTCAAGGATAACATCCGCGACGAGTGGCTTGCACGGCACCTAGGACAGGAAAAGCCGAAATCTATGGCAGCCCTCACGACACTTATGACCCGCTTTTGCGCGGGAGAAGACATCTGGCTAGCTCGCAGCAATAACATGACCAAGAGCCCTGGTAATTCGGATACCAAGGACAGCAGTGGCAGGTCGTGTCGCAACAAGCAAAAGCGCCGCATTAACGGCGACAATGCTGAGGATACGACAGTTAATGCCGGATTCAAAGGCTCTAAACCCGGTCAGCGAAAAAGCCATTCAAAAGAAATACTCCGGGCCCGTCTAGTTTGGACCGAATACTCGACCGCTCATGCCAGATACATGGCACCCCCAAAAAACCAGCCAATCACACCAACAGGGATTGTTGGGTGTTCAAGCAGGCAGGCAAGTTAAATGCCAAAAGCAGAGACAAGGGGCTGCATAGCGATGACGAGGAGGAGCCCCGGCCGCCGAACAACAGTGGACAGAAAGGTTTCCCCCCACAAGTGCGGACGGTGAACATGATATACGCAACCTACGTCCCCAAGAGGGAGCGGAAGCGTGTGCTAAGGGACATATACGCGATGGAGCCAGTCGCCCCAAAGTTCAACCCATGGTCTTCCTGCCCGATCACTTTTGATCGAAGGTACCACCCCACTAGCATCCGTCATGGCGGATTCGCCGCATTGGTTCTAGACCCAATTATTGACGGATTTCACCTCACTAGAGTCCTTATGGACGGCGCAGCAGCCTGAACCTGCTTTATCAGGATACAGTGCGGAAAATGGGCATCGATCCCTCAAGGATTAAACCCACTAGAACGACCTTTAAAGGCGTCATACCAGGTGTAGAAGCCAACTGTAGAGGCTCAGTTACACTTGAAGTGGTCTTCGGATCTCCGGATAATTTCCGAAGCAAGGAGTTAATCTTCGACATAGTCCCGTTCCGTAGTGGCTATCATGCACTGCCCGGGCAAACCGCATTTGCCAAGTTCAATGCGGTGCCGCACTACGCATACCTCAAGCTCAAGATGCCAGGCCCTCGAGGCGTCATCACGGTCAAGGGAAACACCGAACGCTCTCTCCGAACGGAGGAGCATATGGCGGCTATCGCAGCGGAAGTACAAAGCAGCCTCTCAAGGCAATTCTCTAGTCCGGCCATTAAACGTCTGGACCCCGTCAAGCGCGCCCGGAGTAACCTACACCAAGACCTCCCGGCACGTCCAGAGCAAGCGTAACTATGCGGCCCCAACCCCAGCCCTCGCGAACTTGCGAAACCAGTGCTGTGCGTACATAACTACGCTCTGGAAATACCATGGGCATAGGGGGAGGGGCACCATCACGGCACGCCCGAAACGCGGCTTAAACCGCACTAGGGGCTGCCGATTTCTTAATTTTCTCTTATTTTCAGGACTCCATTCTTCGGAAGGCTTGTCCGGAAGTACAATTGCCGCACAAACTAACCAGGGAAGCAGAAAGCTACACCGCACTACAGAACTCTAAGGTGGTCTCTATAACGAGCAGTATACCTGTTTTGCATAACATTCCGCAGCTCGCCCTTGGAAAGGACATATTTGATAGTCCCATCTTTTGCTTATCGCACTATTTGTATCGTTCTGCTTTGATTGCAGCTTTTTTAAATAAACAATGCATAGCTTCCGTCTATTATTGCATTACCTTTTTTACGAATATATGTTCATTAATGACATGTTGCACCCGTACACTTTGGTACGGCCAATACGCCAGGGGCTCAAGTACCCCACAATACGGCGTGAGAAGTCCGAACACTTTCACAAGTGCGGCACCCCAAACTTATAGCATTATATGCATCAGCTCCGAATCATGTCTTGGGTAAAATGTTGGGTTTTCCCGGCTCCTATGTTTTGGTACCTTATGTCCCATTATATCGGCTAAGGTAGCACTAGGAGAACTACTGCGAGTGTGCCCCAGTTGAGTTGGGCTAAGCACCTCAGTAGAGAAAGCTAAAACTGGCCGCCATGATAAGGCGAGAGCTGGTCGCTGTTCGAGAGGTTTTCGAGTCCATAAAGACTTATGCCGCTTAGAGCGAGGAGTCGGCTTTGTCCGGCCTAGGCGTGGATAGCGCCCCAAACTCGGTCTTCCAAACACTAGGGGCTTCGCCGAAATTTAAAATTATAGAATTCTATGGCTAAGTGAGAGTGTTCAAGCATTATAGTCCGATTGCCTTGTTCGTTGTGCTGAGTGCCTCCCTCGAAGGACCCAAGAATGGGAAAAAGAGCGCTCATGTTTATCCCGAACACCCCAGCACTCGTGGCATGGGGACAGAAGCCGACGACTCGCCATCTCTCAAATTTTATAAACGGCCGCACAGAAGGTAATATTTTAAATTCAAAAGCGTTGCTTAGCGCATATGAACAAGTTTTCAGCGTACAGGATCACAAATGCGAGTTTACTCAAAAAATACATCTTTGGAGCATTCATCCGCTATAAGGCGGGCACCCTTCAGGATGCCCTCATAATACACTTTCGGGACGCGATGCTCCTTGCTCGGCGGCGGCCCGTCCTTCACCAGCTTCTTCGCATCCATCTTGCCCCAGTGCACTTTAGCACGGGCAAGCACCCTACGGGCACCTTCGATGCAGACGGAGCGCTTGATTACTTCAAGCCGTGGACAGGCATCCACCAGCCGCCTCACCAGCCCGAAGTAGCTCCCAGGCAAAGCCTCTCGAGGCCACAGCCGAACTATGAGGCCCTTTATGGCTTGTTCGGCAACCTTGTGGAGCTCGACCATTTGCTTCAGCTGGTCGCTCAAAGGCACCAGGTGTCCGGCCTCAGCATACTGAGACCAGAACACCTTCTCCGTCGAGCTCCCCTCTTCGGCTCGGTAGTAGGCGGCGGCATCCGACACACTGCGGGGAAAATCTGCGAATGCTCCTGGAGAGCTCCAGACTCGGGTAAGTAACAAGTAATTCACTTTCACGTGCTTGCTTTGCATAATGAATTCCTTACCCGCCGCTATCTTCTTCATCGCTTCAATTTCTTTGACGGCTTTCTGGGCTTCGGCCTTGGCAGACTTCGCGCTTTTAAGGGCTGCCGCAAGCTCGGACGCTTGTGTCTTTGAGTTAAGCTCCAAACTCTTGTGTTTTTTCACGAGAGCCTGGAGCTTTTTCTGCACCTCCTCCACCCGCGCCTCCTGCTTCCCTCTCTCCGTGCGCTCCGCGGCCGCTCGGTTTTCGGCCTCGGACAGCGCTTTCTTAAGGGTTGCCACCTCGGTCGTGGCCCCTATAACAGCACGTTGATCCTGTCATTTTTTGCAACCACATCCTCTCTATATACTTGCGCAAGGTATTACTTACCTTCCTTCTCCTCGAGTTGCCTCTTGGCATGGCCGAGCTCATTCTCGGACCGCGCAAGGTTTTGCTTCAGCTTATCCACCTCCGCAGTCAGTGCGGCGGAGGCCAGCAGCGAAGCCTGCATACGCATATTGACTTGATTATGTTAGACTCCTGCGAATGTTATTAGATCCTCTATTCGGCTTTTCTTTCCGAACGCCGAACAGAGCATCAGGGGCTACTGTCTATGCGGTAATATTTTTACATATTCTTTACTTACCTCAAAGCCTGTTAGAAGGCTGGCACAGGCTTCAGTCAGTCCGCTCTTGGCGGACTGAACCTTCTAGATCACCGCACTCATAATAGTGTGGTGCTCCTCGTCGATGGAGGCGCCGTTAAGCATCTCCAGCAAATTGTCCGGTGCCTCCGGTTGGACGGAGGTCACCGTCTCGGTAGGCTCGCTCCTCTTGGAAGGAGGCTGCCTACTGGAGTCCGGAACCATTGAAGGTTCCGGCGCGGTGTCCAGCTCAAGGTCGGACTCGGAGCCCTTGGGGGTTTTATCCCCTTTGCGCCTGGAGTCCGGGAGGTCGCCTTGCGGCGCCTTCAGGACCACCTTCTCCTGGCTTGGAACCTATTGGGACAGCACCTCGGCGTCGTCCGTAGGATGGGGGGAGGTAGCTGTCGGAAGCGAATTCACATCCGACGAATCCAGGGAACCGCTCGACGACACGTCGAGCCGGTCTTTGGGTGGACTACATAAACATGTTCGACATAAGGAAAAGCTGTGCAATGGAGGAATACTATGAATCACTCTGGTATCCGGACACTTACGATCTCGCCAGGGGCTTGGCCCTGTGCGGCCACTCCTCTTCGCCGTCGTCGGCGTTGGTGGAGCCGTCCGGAGGAAGGGTTTTCCCCTTCTTGGACCCTTCAGCCTCCCTAGTTGGGGCGGCCTTCCTTTTCTTCTCTCCCCCCGCTGGAGGGGGAGAGGTCTCTTCTTCCTCCTCCTCGTCTTCACAGGAGGAGTGCGTCTTGGAGTCGTCGGATGATGAATCCGACACCCCCAGGCGCCGGGCACTCTTCCGAGTCCCTGTGGCCTTCTTCTTGGCCTTCTTCTCCGGCACCACATAGGGTGCCGGAACCAGCAGCTTCGTCAAGCGAGCGTCCGCTGGGCCTTCGGGCAAAGGAGCCAGACAGTGGATCTGTCCAGACGTCTCCTGCCAATCCTGTCAAAGGTAAGGGAGCTTAAGATCCCGCATGGACTCAAACTATGAAAAACTAATACCCTATAAAAGGTAAAAACAGCTTACCGCACGAGCACGACGCTGCGTGCTGAATCCGCGATCCTCGATAGCGGATGTGGGGGCCTCGGCGCCCTTGAAAAGCACCTTCCAGGCATCTTCGTACGTCGTGTCGAAGAGCCTACTCAGAGTTCGGTGTCGCGCCGGGTCGAATTCCCACAGGTTGAAAGCCCGTTGTTGACACGGGAGGATCCGGCGGATGAGCATAACCTGGACTATGTTGACAAGTTTGAGCTTCTTGTCCACCAGGGTTTGGACGCATGTTTGGAGTCCGGTCAGCTCTCCTTCTTTACCGCATGACAGGCCCGTCTCTTTCCAGGAGGTAAGCCGTGTAGGGGGTCTGGATCGGAACTCGGGGGTTGTGACCCATTCAGGGTCGCGCGGCTCGGTGATGTAAAACCACCCCGATTGCCACCCCTTTAGGGACTCCACGAAGGAGCCCTCGGGCCATTGGACGTTGGGCATCTTTCCCACCATGGCGCCTCCGCACTCCGCCTGGGTGCCGCGCACCACCTTCGGCTTGACGTTGAAAGTCTTGAGCCATAGGCCGAAATGGGGGCGGATGCAGAAGAAAGCCTCACACACGACGATAAACGTCGAGATATTGAGGACAAAGTTCGGGGCCAGATCGTGGAAATCTAGGCCATAGTAGAACATGAGCCCCCGGACAAGTGGGTGGAGAGGGAAGCCTAGTCCGCGGAGGAAATGGGGGAGGAACACCACCCTTTCATGGGGCCTAGGGGTGGGGATGAGCTGCCCCTCTTCGGGAAGCCGGTGCGCAATGTCGTTAGACAAGTATCCGGCCTTCCTCAGTTTTTTGATGTGTCCCTCCGTGATGGAGGAGACCATCCACTTGCCTCCTGCTCCGGACATGGCTGGAGAAGGTGGAGGTGGGTTGTGCGGACTTGGGCGTTGGAGCTCGAGTGCGCGGAAATGGATAGGCAAAGGAGGAAGAAGGCATGGATGAAAAGGTGGATCCTTATCCCCTTATATGGGCGGACGCGACTATGCGCCCCCACCAGCCTGGTAAAACTCGCTTATCACCCAAGCGTCGTAGTCAATGGCGCGGTTGGGTTACCCATGCCCATATTGATGAGAATCCCGGAATAAGGGGACACGATCTCTTCTTTAACAAGACGTGCCAAGGAAACCGCCTCGCTAAACGCGCTGAGGTGGGACAGTAAAATGATTCGAATAAAGACTTGGCCATGGTGTGATGTCACGCTACGGAATACGTCAGCAGATTAGATTTGTGTAAATATTATTCTCTCTATGGCAATATGTGGAAACTTATTTTGCAGACCCGGACAGTACCTTTGTGTTCAAAATCTTCTATGAAGTACTTGGAGGAGGAACCCGCCTTGCAATGCTGAAGACAATCTGCGCGCCGGACTCGTCGTCATTGAAGTCTGGTTCAGGGGCTACTGAGGGAGTCCTGGATTAGGGGGTGTCCGGATAGCCGGACTATACCTTCGACCGGACTCCTGGACTATGAAGATACAAGATTGAAGACTTCGTCCCGTGTCCGGAAGGGACTTTCCTTGGCATGGAAGGCAAGCTTGGCGATACGATATGTAGATCTCCTACCATTGTAACCGACTCTGTGTAACCCTAGCCCTCTCAGGTGTCTATATAAACCGGAGGGTTTTAGTCCATAGGACGAACAACAATCATACCATAGGCTAGCTTCTAGGGTTTAGCCTCTCTGATCTCGTGGTAGATCTACTCTTGTGCTACCCATATCATCAATATTAATCAAGCAGGACATAGCGTTTTACCTCCATCAAGAGGGCCCGGACCTGGGTAAAACATCGTGTCCCCTGCCTCCTATTACCATCCGTCCTAGACGCACAGTTCGGGACCCCCTACCCGAGATCCGCCGGTTTTGACACCGACAAGGGTGGCTATATCATTCAGTTTAATAAGTTGTGTCACAACAGTTTCAGATTCATAACCATGAAAAGGATCAGATTCAACCAAAGTAATTATATCAGGATCAACAGAGAATTCATAATCCTTATCAGTAACAAAGATAGGTGAAGTAGCAAAAGCATGGTCAGGTTTCATTCTATCATTTAGGGATTGCTTACTCCATTTAGCTAATAATTTTTTAAGTTCAGTTCTATTCCTGCAAGCTAAAATAGCTAACGAAGCATCTTGATCAAAAACATAACCCTTAGGAATGGCAAGTGGTTCTTCATCATCACTTTCATCAGTATCATCAGATTCAATATTTTCAATTTCTCTAGCCCTAGCAAGTTGTTCATCAAGAAAAGCACTAAGTGGCATAGTAGTATCAGGCATAGAGGTAGTTTCATCATAAGTATTATGCATAGCAGAAGTGGCATCATCAATAACATGCGACATAGCAGAACGAATAGCATAATCAGGTGTAGGTGTTGCAAGCTTACTCAAAATAGAAGGTGAATCAAGTGTAGAGCTAGATGGAAGTTCCTTACCTCCCCTCATAGTTGAGGGATAGATCTTGGTTTTTGGATCTCTCAAGTTCTTCATAATGATAAGCAAATATATATCCCAAGTGACTCAAAGAATAGAGTTATGCTCCCCGGCAACGGCGCCAGAAAATAGTCTTGATAACCCACAAGTATAGGGGATCGCAATAGTTTTTGAGGGTAGAGTATTCAACCCAAATTTATTGATTCAACACAAGGGGAGCCAAAGAATATTCTCAAGTATTAGAAGCTGAGTTGTCAATTCAACCACACCTGGAAACTTAATATCTACAGCAAAGTGTTTAGTAGCAAAGTAATATGATAGTAGTGATAGCGGTAGCAAAAGGTAACAGCAGTAAAAGTAATGTTTTTGGTATTTTGTAGTGATGATAGCAATAGCAACGGAGAAGTAAATAAATGAAGAACAATATATGGAAAGCTCATAGGCAATGGATCGGTGATGGAGAATTATGCCGGATGCGGTTCATCATGTAACAGTTATAACCTAGGGTGACACAGAGCTAGCTCCCGTTCGTTGATATAATGTAGGCATGTATTCCGAATATAGTCATACGTGCTTATGGAAAAGAACTTGCATGACATCTTTTGTCCTACCCTCCCGTGGCAGCGGAGTCCTTACGGAAACTAAGGGATATTAAGGCCTCCTTTTAATAGAGAATCGGAACAAAGCATTAACACATAGTGAATACATGAACTCCTCAAACTACGGTCATCACCGGGAGTGGTCCTGATTATTGTCACTTCGGGGTTAACGGATCATAACACATAATAGGTGACTATAGACTTGCAAGATAGGATCAAGAACACTCATATATTGATGAAAACATAATAGGTTTAGATCTGAAATCATGGCACTCGGGCCCTAGTGACAAGCATTAAGCATAGCAAAGTCATAGCAACATCAATCTCAGAACATAGTAGATACTAGGGATCAAATCCTAACAAAACTAACTCGATTACATGATAGATCCCATCCAACCCATCACCGTCCAGCAAGCCTATGATGGAATTACTCATGCACGGCGGTGAGCATCATGAAATTAGTAATGGAGGATAGTTGATGATGACGATGGCGACGGATTCCCCTCTCCGGAGCCCCGAATGGACTCCAGATCAGCCCTCCCGAGAGGTTTTAGGGCTTGGCGGCGGCTCCGTATCGTAAAACGCGATGATTTCTTCTCTCCTATTTTTTCTCATCGAAACTCAATATATGGAGGTGGATTTGGAGTCGGAGAGGCAGCAGGGGGCCCACGAGGTAGGGGGGCGCGCCCCCCACCCTTGTGGCAAGGTAGTGGCCCCCCTGGCCTTCATCTTTGGCAGGTATTTTTCTTATTTTCTGAAAAGTGTCTCCGTGAAGTTTCAGGTTATTCGGAGAACGTTTGCTCCTACACATAAATAACACCATGGTAATTCTGCTAAAAACAACGTCAGTCCGGGTTAGTTCCATTCAAATCATGCAAGTTGGAGTCCAAAACAAGGGCAAAAAAGTGTTTGGAAAAGTAGATACGTTGGAGAAGTATCAGGCATTGATCACGGAGGGCCTCTACATCAACTCTATGGCCTCTCCGGTGATGTGTGAGTAGTTCACTTCAGACCTTTGGGTCCATAGCTAGTAGCTAGATGGCTTCTTCTCTCTCTTTGGATCTCAATACAAAGTTCTCCTCGATCTTCTTGGAGATCTATTCGATGTAATCTTATTTTGCAGTGTGTTTGTCGAGATCCGATGAATTGTGGGTTTATGATCCAGATTATCTATGAACAATATTTGATTCTCCTGTGAATTCTTTTATGTATGATTGGTTTATCTTTGCAAGTCTCTTCGAATTATCAGTTTGGTTTGGCCTACTAGATTGATCTTTCTTGCAATGGGAGAAGTGCTTAGCTTTGGGTTGAATCTTGCGTTGTTCGATCCCAGTGATAGAAAGGGAACTGACACGTATTGTATTGTTGCCATCGAGGATAAAAATATGGGTTTTATATCATATTGCATGAGTTTATCCCTCTACATCATGTCAACTTCTTTAAAGCATTACTCTGTTCTTATGAACTTAATACTCTAGATGCATGCTGGATAGCGGTCGATGTGTGGAGTAATAGTAGTAGATGCAGAATCGTTTCGGTCTACTTGTCTCGGACGTGATGCCTATATACATGATCATACCTAGATATTCTCATAACTATGCTCAATTCTATCAATTGCTCGACAGTAATTCGTTTACCCACCATAATACTTATGCTTTTGAGAGAAGCCACTAGTGAAACCTATGGCCCCCTGGTCTATCTTCCATCATATTAATTTTCCAATACTTAGTTATTTCCTTTGCCATTTATTTTACTTTGTATCTTTGTTCCTCTTTATCATAAAAATACCAAAAATATTATCTTATCATATCTATCAGATCTCACTCTCGTAATTGACCATGAAGGGATTGACAACCCCTTTATCGTGTTGGTTGCGAGGTTCTTATTTGTTTGTGTAGGTGCGTGGGACTTGAGCGTGATCTCCTACTGGATTGATACCTTGGTTCTCAAAAACTGAGGGAAATACTTGCGCTACTTTACTGCATCACCCTTTCCTCTTCAAGGGAAAACCAACGCAGTGCTCAAGAGGTAGTAGACTTATACATATTCCTTTGACTATGAGATTATGCAACTCCCGAATACCGAAGGAACACCTTGTGTGCTATTAAATGTCACAACGTAACTGGGTGATTATAAAGATGCTCTATAGGTGTCTCCGAAGGTGTTTGTTGGGTTGTCATAGATCGAGATTAGGAGTTGTCACTCCGAGTATTGGGGAGGTATCTCTGGGCCCTCTCGATAATGCACATCACGATAAGCCTTGCAAGCAATGTGACTAATGAGTTAGTTGCGGGATAATGCATTACGGAACGAGTAAAGAGACTTGCCGGTAATGAGATTGAACTAGGTATGAGGGTACAGACGATCGAATCTCGGGCAAGTAACATACCGATGACAAAGGGAATGACGTATGTTGTCATTGCGGTTTGACCGATAAAGATCTTCGTAGAATATGTAGGAACCAATATGAGCATCCAGGTTCCGCTGTTGGTTATTGATCAGAGATGTGTCTTGGTCATGTCTACATGTTCTCAAACCCATAGGGTCCGCATGCTTAACGTTCAATGACGATTTGTATTATGAGTTATGTGTTTTGGTGACCGAAGATTGTTCGGAGTCTCGGATGAGATCACGGACATGACAAGGAGTCTCGAAATGGTCGAGAGGTAAAGATTGATATATTGAAATATGGTATTCGGACACCAGAATGGTTTCGAAGTGGTACGGGTAGTTTTCGGAGTACCGAGGGGTTACCGGAACCCCCCGGCCTATATGGGCCATAGGGGAGAGGGGAGGCAGCCCACAAGGGGTGGCCGCGCCCCCCTCCCATGGGGAGTCCGAATTGGAATAGGGGAGGGGGCATGCCCCCCTTTCCTTCTCCTCTTCCCTCTCCCTTCCCCTTTCCCCCTCCGTAAGAAAGGAAGGGGGACGAATAGGACTTGGAGTCCTATTCGGTTTCCCCCCATGGCGCGCCCCCTCTTTGCCGGCGGCCTTCTCCCTCCTCCTAAATATATGGGGCAGGGGGCACCCCATAGCACATCAATTGTTCTTAGCCGTGTGCGGCGCCCCCCTTCATAGTTTACTCCTCTGGTGATAGCGTCGTAGTGCTTAGGCGAAGCCCTACGCAGATCACATCACTATCACCGTCACCATGCCATCGTGCCGACAAAACTCTCCCTCGACACTTTGCTGGATAAAGAGTTGGAGGGACGTCATCAAGCTGAACGTGTGCTGAACTCGGAGGTGTCGTACGTTCGGAACTTGATCGGTTGGATCGCGAAGACATTCGACTACATCAACCGCGTTAAGCTAACGCTTCCGCTTTCGGTCTACGAGGGTATGTGGACAAACTCTCCCCTCTCGTTGCTATGCATCTCCTAGATAGATCTTGCGTGGAGGAAAAATGGGTTTTGAAACGCGCGAGCCGTTGGAGGCGACTCGGGGAGATGCGGGCGGCGATCCCGTCCCCCCCCCGGCGGTGCTGTCGCGGTGACGGCGTGGGTGCTGGTGCGGCGGGGTCCCTGTGGCGCCCCGACGTCCCCTGCCCTGGTGCGCTCCCCTAGGGAGGGTCGTGCAGGCTGCGGTGGCCGGTTCTGGGCTCTGGCGGAGGATATGTCCGATGAGGAGGATGAGCTTTCCTCACCGCGGCTGGCTCCTCCCCCGTCGGGGGCGACTTGGGTGATTTTGTGCTCGCGACGACTCATGGCGGGGCTGGTCGAGCTGACTGGCGCCGCTGTTTTGCGCCGGGCGGTGGCGGTTCGCGGGCGATGGTGGTGCGCTACTGGCGGCCAGAGGTGCAAGCGAACGTGGACGCACGGGGGTCTCGTCTGGCGGCTCCGCTATCTCCCTGGCGTTCTGGGCCCGCAATGGCCCCGGTGACGCTCGAGGAGTGGCCTGCCCTCCCCTCGACGGCGTCGGTGGCGGCGGCGGCTGACGCGCTAGGGTTGGCGCCGACCGCCCCTTCCTTGGGCCTGCTGGGGGCCTCTGGGCCTGGGCTGGCCCAGCTCTGTCCTCTGGTCGACGGGACGCCTATTGTGGGGCCCTCGACGTCTGCGGGGGGGGGGGGCATTCGGTTCCTGGTGCTGGACCTGGCCCTGCCAGCCCACGCGGTCGGCCTGCCCTGGGAGGGGCCCGGCGGCCTGCCTGCCAGCGCTATATATGGTTGCGCCGGGGCCTCCGCGACCCCTCGCTAGGGTTTCTGGCTCATTCCAGTGAGGTGCGGCGCCACCGTCTCCCCATCAGATCTCTCATTCCCCTCCCCCCTCCTCCCCCACTCGCTCTGTCCTTTGCCGAGGCGGCGGCCATGGGCGACCGGCGCGCAGACAAGCCCCCGATGGAGCCTCCGCTCTCCGAGGAGGAATGGCGGCGCGAGAAGGCCCTACGGGCGCAGGCGAAGCGTGGTCAGCGGGCCAAGGCGGCTGGGCGTGCAGACGGCGACGGTGGCTTTGAGCATGGTCAAGACGACGGTGTTGGTCGTGGTTACGATGGCTACCAGGGACATGACTCAGGATCTGGTTACCACGGGCGCGAGGGGGATTGGGGTCCTCCTCCACCCTGGTGGGTCAGCAAGAGAAGAAGCAGAAGCGCAAGCATGGCGTGCGGCGCCGCGAGCTGGAGCGCAAGCAAGAGCACCCCCTTTGCGGCGGAGGTCATGGGGACCCGCTGGCAAAAAAGCCACGGGCTTCGGCTGCACCGCTTGCGGTGGTCGCGCCCGTTGCGCCGCGGGGCTCTGCGGACGCTCCCATTCCAATAGAAGAGGAGGGCGGGGAATGCTTCAAGTGCGGCCGGACCGGGCATTTTCAGGCCAAATGCACCTCCCCCCCCCTTTGTGTGATCTGCAAACAGGAGGGACACGCCTCGGCTTATTGCCCTTCTCGGGGCAAGCAGCCGCACCTCCAGATCAAGGGCAGCGCCATTCCGGGCGAAGTATTTTCCTGCATGGAGTTCGAAGAAGAAGAGATGGCGGAGGGTGACAACCTTATAACCGCCAATGGTGCCATTCTGTCAGCGGAGCCGAGGAGGCTTTCGCTGCGTACGCTCAAGCAGGAGCTGAAGCACATGGTGGCTGGAGACTGGGACTTGCAGATAGCGCAAGTTGGCAACAAACGACTTTGCGGTGGTCTTCCCCTCTACAGATCTATTGCATATGGCCAAGACAAGTGGCAAGCTTTTCCTCTCCATCAACGACATTACGGTGCTGGTTCGTGACTCAATCCAGGAGACGATACTGCCCCTCTCCATGCCGGAGGTGTGGCTCCGCCTTCCTGGCATACCCAAGAAACATCATCGTGTCGAGCGCCTGATGGAGGGGCTCAAGATGCTGGGCAGACCTATCGTGGTGGACGAGCTTTCCCTCATCCGGGTGGGACCGGTGAGGATGAAGTTTGGGTGCATAGCCCCTGACAAGATGAATGGTTTTGTGCAAGTTCGGTTTAATCAAGAGGGTTACAACATTCGGTTCGAGGTGGAGCGACTCCCAAAGCGCCCTGGCGACGGGCCAGCGGCGCCTGGCCCTAACATCCCACCCTCCCACCCGGGCGACAAGAGTGCTGGACCGCCTGGTCCGGGGACCGGAGGGTCAGCTCGGCTGCAGCAGCAAGATCCAGGGACCCAGGGGGGTAACACACTGGTAACGAGGACCGCGCTACGGATGTGGACATGGCTAGTCGTGAGGATGAACCTGAGGATAGCATGCTAGACACGTCAATTGACACGGAGACCTGGGACCAATTGGGTATCAAAGAACTTGCGCTCGAAGAAGGGAAGGAGAATGCGGAGCCTGGGGCGCTGGCGATTTCGGACATGCCTGGGAGCAGTCTGCCTCCGTCCCGCGCTCTGGTGGGAGCTTTCAATATGGTGGGCTCGGCGTCGCTCCCTGTGGCTGGCCGCTCTGATGCTGTCGATCACGTCGCTGCGGCTGCCGCCCCAGCCTCCCCCAGTTTGCTCGGCTCGGACTCGGGCATGGTGCTCAATGAGCCTTTCATTCGCACCCCGGTGTTGAGCCATTGCAGTTCGGGGGGTTCTGGGCGTGCCCCCAAGAAGACGGCCGGACGGAAGCCTCCTGTCAAGCAAGCTACGCGGGCGCTCCCTTCGCCGGTGGCGCCGGCATGCGTGGATCTTCAGGCTACGCTGGGCTCCGCGGGCACGACAACCAAGGCACGGCGCTCTCGGGCATCTCCGGGCCCTCAGCGGGCCCCAAGTGCTCAGGCCAAGGCGACGCTGGGTGATCTGTCTTCCTTGGAGAGTGCTCAGCTTCGCCTGGCAGACAAGAACTTGGAGATCTCAGGTAACCCACCCCCCTTCTTTAAGATTCTGAACACGTTTACAGATCCGCAACTAGTTTCTATCCTAGACGACTGCGGTTTCGATTTAGGTACGGACCATGGGGAGCTTGTGACCCTCATCCGTGCTCGTGAGGAGGCCCAAGCGGCATTGGCAGAGGCCGCTGCTACGGCCAAGGCCAGGGAGGCCGATTCCACGACGCTGGCGGTCTCTGTTAACCCAGAGGCTTCGGGTATTCCCACCTTGCTTGTCCTGTCAGAGGGGGCTGCCGCAACCAGGGAGGTTGACGCAGCACCGTCGACGAGCCGCGCCCAGGCTAAAAAACGAGTGGCAAAACCGATGACCTCAAGAGGGGTTCGCCTTCGCAACCGTATCATCTGATGCGTTACATCTTTTGGAACATTAGGGGTTGCAGGCACTCGGGTCGTCGCACGCAACTTAGGGAGTATATCGCGCGCGAAAGGATTGACGTGGTGGCTCTTCAAGAAATGATCAAAGCGGACTTTTCGTATCACGATCTTGCGGCCTATGATCCTCTCCACCACTTCGTGTGGGGCTGGGTCCCTTCCATTGGCCATTCGGGCGGTCTTCTTCTGGGTTGTAATTCTGATGTATGTGATGTTGTTACCTGGGACGTGGGATCGTTTTACATTTCTGTCACGATTAAGCATAGAGTCTCTCTCGCGTCCTGGGTGATCGTTTGTGTTTACGGTCTGGCCGATCACTCGCGGGCGGCTGATTTCCTGGGTGAAATCCAAGTCTTGGTCGGGGCCAAGCAAGCCGCTAACATTCCCATTGTTCTTGGGGGTGATTTTAACCTTATCCGATCGGACGTGGACAAAAATAATCGCAACATTGACTGGCCTAGGGTCTCCCTTTTTAACAATACCATTGCGGCTTGCGCTTTACGGGAAATTGCTAGGACAGGGGCTAGATTCACGTGGACTAACAAACAACTCAACCCGGTTCGGAGCGTCCTGGACCGCGTTTTCGTTACGGCTGACCGGGAGATGATCTTTCCCATGTGCACGCTGGTTGCTGAAACACGCATTGGCTCTGGCCATGTCCCATTGATCCTGGCCTCTGGGGAGGATAGGATTAAGCGTAGCCCACGTTTCTACTTCGAAACAGGGTGGTTCGAGGTAGAGGGGTTCATTCCTCTGCTCCACGCTCGTTGGGAACAAGCTAGGGCTGCGGCTGGGCGCTCCAGAGGCTCTCTTGACATTTGGGTGTCGGCGGCAGGGACCCTGCGTGGTTTCCTTCGAGGGTGGGGCGCAAATCACGGTAGTGACGCTAAACGAGCTAGGGAAGCTCTTATCGAGGAAATCAAGGCCCTTGACGCCCAAGCTGACTCTAGATCCTTTTCGGAAGCAGAGTGGGCTAACCGTTATGCCCTCGAGAATCAAGTGCTGGCCATCCTCAGGGAAGAGGAGGAATATTGGCGCCGGAGGGGTGGCGTCAAGTGGATTACCAAGGGGGCACTAATACGGGCTATTTTCATGCATTCGCCAACGGCCGCAAGAGGAAATGTTCAATCCTGAGATTACAATCGGACCAGGGGGTTCTGGTCAGTCAAGCCGAAATTTCGCGGCACATCTACGATTTCTTCCTTAACCTGTTGGGAACAGCGGACGAAAAGCCCTTTCATCTCCGTGCGGACTTTTGGGAGGAAGAATCACGTGTGTCGCAAGTCGAGAATGATGGCCTGGCCTTATCCTTCTCCACGGGGGAGATCGATGACACGCTTGGCTCGATGAAGATCGATACCGCACCAGGGCCGGCCGGCCGGCCGGCGGTTTTGGCCGGCGCTCAAGGACATTTTCTACGATATTATCAACGGGTTTGCACTAGGCACAGTAGACATCTCGCGCCTCAACTTCGGCGTCATTAGCCTCATCCCTAAAGTTAAGGGGGCGGACTCGATCAAGCAATACCGCCCCATCACCCTTATTAACGTGCCTTTCAAATTATGCTCCAAGGCTTACACTACGAGACTTGCCCCGGTTGCACAGCGTGTGATCGACCGTAGCCAGTCGGGTTTTCTCAAAGGGCGTTGTCGGTGTCAAAACCGGCGGATCTCGGGTAGGGGGTCCCGAACTGTGCGTCTAGGCCGGATGGTAACAGGAGGCAAGGAACACGATGTTTTACCCAGGTTCGGGCCCTCTTGATGGAGGTAAAACCCTATGTCCTGCTTGATTAATATTGATGATATGGGTAGTACAAGAGTAGATCTACCACGAGATCAAGGAGGCTAAACCCTAGAAGCTAGCCTATGGTATGATTGTTGTGTATGGAGTTGATTCTGTCCTACGGACTACAACCCTCTGGTTTATATAGACACCGGATAGGGTTAGGGTTACATAGAGTCGGTTACAATGGTAGGAGATCTTGAATATCCGTATCGCCAAGCTTGCCTTCCACGCCAAGGAAAGTCCCATCCGGACATGGGACGAAGTCTTCAATCTTGTATCTTCATAATCCAGGACTCCGGCTGAAGGTATAGTCCGGCTACCCGAACACCCCCTAATCCAGGACTCCCTCAGTAGCCCCTGAACCAGGCTTCAATGACGACGAGTCCGGCGCGCAAATTGTCTTCGGCATTGCAAGGCGGGTTCCTCCTCCAAGTCCTTCATAGAAATTCGTAAACACCAAGAGTAGTGTCCGGTTCTGCAAAATAAGCTTCCACATATTGCCATAGAGAGAATAATATTAACACAAATCAAATCTGCTGACGTATTCCGCAGTGCGTCAACACACTACAGCCAAGTCCTTCGAATCGTTTTTACTTTTTCACCTCAGCATGTTTTGCGAGGCGGTTTCCTTGGCACGTCTTGTGAAAGCAGAGATCGTGTACCCCCCCCCTTTTACGGGATTCTCATCAATACGGACGTGGGTAACCCAACCGCGCCACTTATCACGGTGCTTGGGAGGCAAGCGAGTTTTACTAGGCAGGTGGGACGCACAAACGTGTCCGCCTATATAAGGGGACAAGGATCCACCTCTTTACCTACGCCTTCTTCCTCCTCTGCCTACCCATCTCCTGTGCACCCGAGCTCCAGCGCCCCAGCCCGCACTTCCCACCTCAACCTTCTCCAGCAATGTCCGGAGCGGGAGGCAAGTGGATGGTCTCCTCCATCACGGAGGGTAAAGTAAAAAAGCTAAGGAAGGCCGGATACCTGTCCAAGGACATCGCGCACCGGCTTCCCGAAGAGGGGCAGCTTATCCCCACCCCAAGGCCCCATGAGAGGGTCGTGTTTCTCCCCCACTTCCTTCGCGAACTGGGTTTTCCACTCCACCCATTTGTCCGGGGGCTCATGTTCTAGTACGGCCTGGATTTCCACGATCTGGCTCCGAACTTCATCCTCAACATCTCGGCGTTTATCGTCGTGTGCGAGGCCTTTCTCTGCATCCGCCCCCATTTCAGCCTCTGGCTCAAGACCTTCAACGTCAAGCCCAGGGTGGTGCGCGGCAGCCAGGCGGAGTGCGGAGGCGCTATGGTGGGCAAGATGGCCAACGTCCTATGGTTCGAGGGCTCTTTCGTGGAGACCCTAAAGGGATGGCAAGCCGGGTGATTTTATATCACCGAGCCACGCGATCCGGAATGGACCGCAGCCCCCGAGTTCCGATCCGGACCCCCCACGCGGCTTATGTCCTGGAAAGAGACGGGCCTGTCGTGGGGTGACGAAAAAGAGGTGACCGGATTGCAAACATGCATCCAGTCCCTGGTGAACAAGCCAGTCTGGCTTGTTAATATAATCCAGGTTATGCTCATCCGCCGGATCCTCCCGTGCCAACAACGGGATTTTAATTTGTGGGAGTTCAACCCGGCGCAGCACCAAACCCTCAACAGACTCTTTGACACAACGTATGAAGACGTCTGGAAGGTGCTATTCAAGGGCGCCGAGGCTCCCGCATCCGCTTCCGAGGACCGCGGATACAGCTCACAGCGTCACGCTAGCAAGGTATGCCATCTACACCCTTCACAGGATGTTAAGCCTTTTTTCATAGTTTGACACTATGCGGGATCTGAACTCCCTTACCTTTGACAGGCTTGGCGGGTGATAGCCGAGCCGATTAACTGTCCCGCTCCGCTGCCCGAAGATCCAGCCCCAGCTTTACTGGTGAAGCTGCTGGCCCCGGCGCCTTATGTGGTGCCGGAGAAGAAGGCCAAGAAGAAGAAGACAATGGGGACTCGAAAGAGTGCCCGCAACGTGGTGGTGTCGGACTCGTCATCTGACGAGTCCGAGGCGCCCTCCTCCCACGAGAACGAGGAGGAGGAAGAAGAAAACTCTCCCTCTCCAGTGGAGGGAGGAGAGAAGAGGAAGGCCGCCCCAACGGGGGAGGCCGAGGGGTCTAGGAAAAGGAAGACCCCTCCGCCGGACTACACCCCTGACGCCGAAGAGGGCGAAGAGGAGTGGCCGAACAGGGCCAAGCGTCCGGCGAAATCGTAAGTTCGGGTATCAGAGTAACTCATGATGTTCCTTTATTGCGCAGCTTTCCCTAATGTCGAATGTAATCATGCAGCCCGCCCCGGGTCGCACTCAATGAGTCGTCAAGCGGCTCCCTGGATTCATCGGACGTGAACTCTGTTCCGCCCACTGTCTCCCCCCGCACTGCGGATGACGCCGAAGTGGCGTCGCAACGAGCTTCGGGGCAGGAGGAGGTGGTCCTGGAGGAGCCGCAAGGCGACCTCCCGGACCCTAGGAGTGAAGGGGACAAGACCCCCCCCCCCCGGGCTCCAAGTCTGGCTTTAAGCTGGACACTGTGCTGGAATCTTCTACAATTCCAGACCGCGGCAGGCGAACTCCTTCCAAGAGGAGCAAGCCTTCTGAGCCAGCAGCCTCTGTCCAACCGGAGGCGCCGGACAATCTGCTCGAGGTGCTTGAAGGCGCCTCCATCGACGAGGAGCGTCGTACTATTACGAGTACAGTGATCAAGAAGGTTCAGTCCGCCAAGAGCAGGCTGAGTGAAGCTTGCGCTAGCCTCCTAATAGGCTTCGAGGTAAGTAAAAATATTACCGCATAGACAGTAGCCCCTGATGCTCTGTTTGGTGTTCGGAAAGAAAAGCCGAATAGAGGATCTATTAAATTTCGCAGGAGTCTAATAATGAAGAGTCAATATACGTATGCAGGCTTCGCTGCTAGCCACCGCCGCACTGACTGCGGAGGTGGATGCCCTGAAACAGGGACTCGAGCGGTCCGAGCAAGAGCTCGGCCTGGCCAAGCAGCAGCTCGAGGAGAAAGAAGGTAAGAAATACCTTATAAAAAAGTGCCTATAGAGAGGCGTGATTGCAAAAAAATAACAGGATTGAACTGCTTATTGTAGGCGCCACGACTGAGGTGGCGACCCTCAAGCAGGCGATGTCCGAGGCCGAAAAGAAAACGGCCACGGAGCGCACCGAGAGAGAGAAACTTGGGTCTCAGGTCAGCAAGATGCAGCAAGAGCTTCAGGCTCTCATGAAAAAACATGAGAGTTTGGAGCTTGAATCGAAGACCCAAGCGTCCGAGCTCGCGACGGCCCTTGAGACTACCAAGTCTGCCAAGGCCGAAGCCCAAAAGGCCCTCCGAGAGTTGGAGGATGTGAAAAAGATAGCAGCGGGTAAGGCATTCTTTATGCAAAGCAGAAATATAAAAGTAAACTACTTGTTACTTACCCGAATCCGGAGTTCTCCAGGGGCATTCACAGATCTTCCCCGCAGCGTATCCGATGCCGCCGCATTCTACCGAGCTGAAGAGGGCAACTCGACGAAGAAGGTGTTCTGGTATCAGTATGCTGAGGCCGGACACCCTGTGCCCTTGAGCGACCAGCTGAAACAGCTGGTCGAACTCCACAAGGCGGCCGAACAAGCCATGAAGGGCTTCATAGTTCGGCTGTGGCCCGGAGAGGCCCTGCCTGGGAGCTACTTCAGGCTGGTGCGGCGGCTGGTGGAGGCCTGTCCAAGGCTCGAGGTCATCAAGCGCTCTGTCTGCATCGAAGGTGCCCGTAGGGCCCTTGCCCGTGTAAAGGTGCACTGGGGTAAGCTGGACAGTGAGAAGCTTGTGACGGACGGGCCGCCGCCGGGGAAGGAGCATCGCAAGCCGGAGAACTACTATAAGGATGTTCTTGCGGGTGCCCGCCTTGTGGCGGATGAGTGCACCAAGGATGTAATTTTTGAATGAATTCCCTCGTGTTTATCCTGTGCGCTGAAAACTTGTTCATATGCGCTAAGCAATGCTTATTGAATTTAAAATATTATTTTCTGTGCGGCCGTTTATCAAAAATTGAGAGATGGCCAGTCGTTGGCTTCTGCCCCCATGCCACTAGTGCTGGGGTGTTCGGTGATAGACCTGGGCGCTCTTTTTCCCATGGTTGGGTCCTTCGAGGGAGGCGCTCAGCACGACGAACCAGGCAATCGGACTATAATGCTTGAACACTCTCACTTAGCCATAGAACTTTATAATTTTAAATTTCGGCGAAGCCCCTAGTTCGGAAGACCGAGTGCGGGGCGCTATCCACGCCTTGGCTGGGGTTATCCAGCTCCTCGCTTGAAGCGGCATAAGCCTTTAGGGGCTCGAAAAACCTCTCAAACAGCGACCGGTCTCTCGCCTCATCATGACAGTCAGTTTTAGCTTTCTCCTGAGGTGCTTAACCCAGCTTAACCGGGGCACAATCGCAGTGGTTCTCCTAGTGCTACCTTAGCCGATATAGCGGAACGTAAGGCACCAAAACATAGGAGCCAGGCAAACCCAACTATTGACCCAAATCATGATTCGGAGCCGATGCATATAGTGCTATAAGTTCGGGGTGCCGCACTTGTGAAAGTGTACGGACTTCTCACACCATATTAAAGGGTACTGAAGCCCCTGGCGTACTTTGCCGTACCACCATGTACGGGTGCGACATGTCATTAATGAACATATATATGAAAAGATTAATGCAAAAAAATAGAAAAAAGCTAAGCATTATTTATGAAGAGGCTATTTATCAAAGCCGAACGATACAAATGGTGCGGTAAGCAAAAGATATTGGACTATTCAGTATGTCCTGACCAGGGGCAGGCCGCGGAATTATATATAAAGTAGGTATACCGCTCGTAACAGAGACCACCTGGGAGTTCCATAATGCGGCATGGCTTATCTGCCTCCCTGGATCTTGCATCGTTTGTGCGGCAATCGAATTGCCGAACAGGTCGTCCGAAGTATGGAGTCCTGAAAGTGAGAAAAAATTAAAAAAAATAATCCGGCAGCCCCTGGTACGTTTTAAGCCGTATTTTGGGCGTGCCGTTATTGTGCCCCTTCCCCTGTGCCCATGGTATTTCAAGGGCATAGTTATGCACGCGAGGTACTGGTTTTGCTAGGTCGCGAAAGCTGGGGTTGGGGCCGCATTGCTACGCTTGCTCAGAGTGTGCCAGGCGGTCCTGCTGTAGGTTACTCCGGGCGCGCTTGGCAGTGCCTGGCTTTTTAATGGCCGGACTGGAGAATTGCCTAAGAAGGCTACTTTGTACCTCCGCTGCGAGAGCCGCCGTATGCTGCTCCATACGGAGGGAGCGTTCGGTGTTTCTGTTGACCGTGATCACTCCTCGAGGGCCTAGCATCTTGAGTTTGAGATATGCGTAGTGCGGCACCGCATTGAATTTTGCGAATGCGGTTCGTCCGAGCAGGGCGTGATAGCCACTGCGAAACGGCACTATATCAAAGATTAACTCTTCGCTTCGGAAATTATCCGGGGATCCGAAGACCACGTCAAGTGTTACTGAGCCTGTACAGTTGGCTTCTACACCTGGTATGACGCCTTTAAAGGTCGTTCTTGTGGGTTTGATCCTTGAAGGATCTATGCCCATTTTCCGCACTGTGTCCTGATAAAGCAGGTTCAGGCTACTGCCTGCCGTCCATGAGGACTCTTGTGAGGTGAAATCCGTCGATGATTGGGTCGAGAACCAATGCGGCGAAGCCGCCATGACGGATGCTAGTGGGATGGTCCCTCCGATCAAAAGTGATCGGGCAGGAGGACCATGGGTTGAACTTTGGGGCGACTGGCTCCATCGCGTATACGTCCCATAGCGCACGCTTCCGCTCCCGCTTGGGAATGTGGGTTGCGTATATCATGTTCACCGTCCGCACTTGTGGGGGAAAACCCTTCTGTCCATTGTTGTTCGGCGGTTTGGGCTCCTCGTCGTCGCTGTGCAGCCCCTTGTCTCTGTGTTCGGCTCTTAACTTGCCTGCCTGCTTGAACACCCAACAATCCCTGTTGGTGTGATTGGCTGGCTTTTCGGGGGTGCCATGTATCTGGCACAAGCGATCGAGTATTCGGTCCAAACTGTACGGGCCCTGAGTATTCTTTTTGAATGGCTTTTTCCGCTGACCGGATTTATAGCCTCTGAATCCGGCATTGACTACCGTGTCTTCATTGCTGTCGCTGTTAACGCGGTGTTTTTGGTTGTTCCAACGTGTCCTGCCACTTTTGTCCTTGGTGTCCGAATTACCAGGGTTCTTTGATAAGTTGTTACTGCGAGCTAGCCAGCTGTCTTCACCCGCGCAAAAGCGGGTCATGAGTGTCGTGAGGGCTGCCATGGACTTCAGCTTTTCCTGTCCCAGGTGCCGGGCAAGCCACTCGTCGCAGATGTTATGCTTGAAGGCTGCGAGGGCCTCTGCATCCGGACAATCGACTATCTGGTTTTTCTTTGTTAGGAACCGTGTCCAGAATTGTCTGGCTGATTCTTCTGGCTGCTAAATTATGTGGCTTAAGTCGTCGATATCCGGCGGTTGCACGTAAGTGCCCTGGAAGTTGTCGAGGAATGCGGCTTCCAGGTCCTCCCAAGAACTGATTGAGCCTGCTGGCAAGTTGTTAAGCCAATGCCGGGCCGGTCCTTTAAGTTTGAGCGGGAGGTACTTGATGGTGTGTAGATCATCGCTGCGCGCCATGTGGATGTGAAGGAGATAATCCTCAATCCATACCGTCGGGTCTGTGGTGCCATCGTATGATTCGATGTTTACGGGTTTAAAGCCCTCTGGGATTTTATGATCCATTACTTCATTCGTGAAGCATAGCGGGTGTGCGGCGCCTCTGTACTGGGCTATATCACGACGCAGCTCGGAAGAGCTATGTCTGTTGTGTTCGGCCCGGCCGGATTTGTTGTATCCGGCGTGAGGATCATTGTCACATGTCGTAGGGCGCCTGCGCGATCCGTAGATCGATCTTGTCTGTCTTGCCTTGTCCTCCAGTATGTCTCGCAGGTCGGGCGCATTTTCCCGTGCCTTAGTTGTGCGGCGTCGGGGCATGGCTTGGGTGGAGGGCTGAGAGGCCTCTCTGTCGCGGCCACGAGGTGGCCGGTCTGCCATGTCATGCGCTGGTGATGTAGGTGCCTCCTCTGATCGGGATAGTGACCTGCGCTTCGGGTAACTCTTGGAGGGGCGTTCGAGTTCATACTCTTCGGCCGCAAGGACTTCAGTCCATCTGTTAGCTAGCAAATCTTGGGCAGCTCTAAGCTGTTGCTGCTTTTTCTTGAGGCTGCTTGCCGTGGCTAAAAGCCTGTGTCTAAAACGCTCTTGTTCGGTGGGGTCTGATGGTATGATGAATTCGTCGTCATCGAGGCTTGCCTCGTCTTCGGAGGGAGGCGTATAGTTATCATCCTCGACCTCTTGGTCTGCCGCTCTCTCATGAGGGCTGGCTTCTCCATCTTCCTGTGCCGAATCTTGCTGGGGTGGGTGTTCTTCGGCGCTATCCGGGGTAGTATTATCTCCCGTGCCAGAATCACCGTTTTTGCTTTGGCGGGATTTAGAGCGGCGCCGCTGATGCCGGCGCTTTGGCTGTTTCTTGGGGGCGTCATCCCCCATTGTTCCATCGCCATCTCCGTCTTTTGGAGTATCCACCATGTATATGTCATATGACGAGGTGGCGTTCCAGCGCCCTACAGGTACTGGTTCCTGTTCGTCTCCTATATCGTCGTCCATGCCATCGATGTCTTCGGAGCCGAAGTCAAGTATGTCGGTTAAATCGTCGACAGTGGCTACAAAGTGGGTGGTGGGTGGGTTTTGAATTTCCTCACCGTCCGTATCCCACCCTTGCTGACCGTAGTTCGGCCAGGGCTCTCCTGATAAAGAGAGAGACTTAAGGGAATTCATGATGTCGCCGAAAGGCGAATGCTGAAAGATGTCCGCGGCGGTGAACTCCATTACCGGCGCCCAATCGGATTTGATTGGCAGGGGTGCGGGGGGCTCGGAGTTCGGAGAGGAATCCGGCTCCTCGGAGTCCCGGGCAACATGGAGTGCGGGGCTGGAGTTCGGCTCGATCGCCTCTGAGATAGCTGCCCCTGAGGCAGCGTCCAACCGCTGATCCTCAATCGGGGCAGTAGGTTCCGAATCAATGGTCGAAACCGATGCGTGTGCGGCCTCCAAGGTGTTGTTCGGCAGCAGAGCTATATCATGCCCATCGAGACAGTGCGGCACGCTTGGCTGTGGCTCGAATCCGTCGAAGATCAAGTCCCCGCGGATGTCAGCCGTGTAGTTTAGGCTTCCAAACCTGACCTGATGGCCAGGGGCGTAACTTTCGATCTGCTCAAGGTGGCCAAGCGAATTGGCCCGCAGTGCGAAGCCGCCGAAGACGAAGATCTGTCCGGGGAGAAAAGTCTCACCCTGGACCGCATCGTTGTTGAAGATAGAAGGAGCCATCGGGCCTAAAGGCGACGACACAGAGGAACTCTCAATGAAAGCACCAATGTCGGTGTCAAAACCGGCGGATCTCGGGTAGGGGGTCCCGAACTGTGTGTCTAGGCCGGATGGTAACAGGAGGCAAGGAACACGATGTTTTACCCAGGTTCGGGCCCTCTTGATGGAGGTAAAACCCTACGTCCTGCTTGATTAATATTGATGATATGGGTAGTACAAGAGTAGATCTACCACGAGATCAAGGAGGCTAAACCCTAGAAGCTAGCCTATGGTATGATTGTTGTTATATGGAGTTGATGTCCTACGGACTACAACCCTCCGGTTTATATAGACACCGGATAGGGTTAGGGTTACATAGAGTCGGTTACAATGGTAGGAGATCTTGAATATCCGCATCGCCAAGCTTGCCTTCCACGCCAAGGAAAGTCCCATCCGGACACGGGACGAAGTCTTCAATCTTGTATCTTCATAATCCAGGAGTCCGGCTGAAGGTATAGTCCGGCTACCCGAACACTCCCTAATCCAGGACTCCCTCAGGCGTAACATCCTAGAAGGTCCGGTTGTTTTGCAAGAGATCGTTCACGAGCTTAAGCGCACGCGTCAGCCGACCGTGCTCTTCAAGCTCGACTTCGAGAAAGCCTACGACCGAGTGAACTGGGAGTTCATTCGCGAGGTGCTGACTCGGAAGGGATTCGAGTCGGGTTTCATCCATCGCATCATGCAACTTGTGTCGGGGGGACAGACTGCGATTGCTATCAACGGAGAAGTGGGGAACTTCTTCCGCAACAAAAGAGGTCTTAGACAAGGAGATCCCTCCTCGCCTTTGATTTTCAACTTTGTTGCTGATGCCCTCTCGGCCATGGTGAACAAGGCCAAGAACGCCGGCCATATTCGAGGTGTGGTGCCTCACCTTTGCCCAGGAGGGATCACCCACTTACAATATGCAGACGACACTCTACTGCTCTTTGAGCCCGATGGCATAGCCTCGATTAAGCTCATTCTCCTCGCTTTCGAGATCATTTCCGGCTTGAAGATTAACTTTTTGAAGAGTGAGGTGATTGCCATTGGGATGGACAATCCCCGCGCCTCCCGCATTGCCAACCTACTTAATTGTAAACTAGGGGGTTTTCCAATTAAGTACCTAGGGCTTCCCATTTCGGACAAACACATCTCGATTCTCGAATGGGAACCCTTATACGGTAAGGTGGCGAACCGGGTCAGCCCCTGGCGCGGCAGGTTTCTATCGTCCGCGGCAAGGCTGATCCTGACAAACTCTAGTTTGTCCTCCCTGTCCTTGTTTACTATGGGCATGTTCCTGCTGGCTGATGGAGTTCACGCCAAGCTTGACACCCCTAGGTCTAAGTTCTTTTGGGAAGGGACTGGGACAAAAAAGAAATACCACCTGATCAAGTGGGCGCCGCTTTGCCGCCCCAAGAAATTCGGTGGCCTAGGGATCCTCAACTCCAAACTCATGAATGTAGCGCTCCTTGTCAAGTGGATTTGGAAACTTTCCCAGAACGAACAGGGGCTTTGGGCCGATATTCTTCGCGCCAAATATTTCCCCGATGGGAATTTTCTCACCTCAAAGGCGAAGGGATCGCCTTTCTGGAACGGAATTCAGGCTGTTAAGCCTGCCTTCTCGTTAGGGGCCAAGTTCTGCGTTAAGAATGGGTACTCCACGAGATTCTGGCTCGACCACTGGCTTGGGTCGGAACCTCTTTGGCGGAGTCACTTTGCCATTGACCAACTAGTCACTAACGTAGAAATTTTGGTGGCCGACGCGCTCAAAACTAACCCTCCAGCCATATCTCTCAAAAGACCACTCCTCGCCCATGAACGGTCAAGTTGGGATGGGCTCCTAACTGCCTTACAGGGTGTCTCTCTCTGCCCTGAGGCCGACACGGTCTCCTGGTCCCTCTCGAGTTCCGGAAAGTTCATGGTCCAATCGCTTTACAATAAGCTGACTGAGGGACCGACTCTTGACATAGCTAGGGGGCTATGGAAAGCGTCTATTCCTCTGAAGATCAAAGTCTTTCTTTGGCAATTATTCCATGACCGCCTCCCCTCTTCTAACAACATTGCCATTAGACACGGTCCTTCGGATGGGTCTTGCGCGTTATGTGGAGCACATGAAGATGCGAACCACATCTTCTTCCAATGCCACCTAGCTCGTTTTGCTTGGAGTGTCGTCCGTGAGGCGTTTGCGCAAAACTGGAATCCCCATACGGTTTCGGACCTACGTGGGATCCTTCTCGCCCATAGAGGTAGCTTCGGGCACGTGCTGTGGCGATGCGTAGGGGCGCTGTGCTGGTCACTGTGGACCACCCGTAATAAGATGACTATCGAACACAAGTTCCCTGCTCATCCTGCTGACATTATTTTCAAATGTCATTTGTATCTCCAGACTTGGACACCGTTGGGGAAACGGCGTGATGCAGATCGGATGATGGAGGCCATGGAGCGGATCTGCACGATTCAGCTCGAAGCACGACACTAAGATTCTGCTCGTGGCGCTTTTGGACTGACTGCTTGGACTCTTTGTTGCTGTCTTTCTTATCAGGCTGAGGCCGGTTGCATGTTCCGTACTTTGGGCTTCGGCCCCTTTTATTCTGTTGTTTCTCTATGTTAAACTTGTTGGATGCTGCCTGTGGTGGGCTTTATTAGTTTAAAGCCGGACGCATCATGCGTCTCCGTTTAAAAAAAAATAGATCTTGCGTGATCGTAGGAATTTTTTTGAAATTGCATGCTACGTTCCCCAACAATGCGCCCTATCCCTCCCGCTACCCCCCCCCCCCCCCCCCCCCCCCCCCCCCCCCCCCTGCGGTGGGATAAGATTGAGCAAACATATAGCAGGCATGTGAAGCCAGAGGATGAGGACAAAGAATCTGTGAGGCTGAAAGATGCAACACAAACTATTATCATGGTTTCAGTCCTAATAGCAACTGTGGCGCATCGTTTGCACTTCCTGGAGGTTACAGAACTGATGATCATCAAAGTGGGGGCAAGCCAACACTTGCCAGGAGTTACGTTTTTTATGCATTCTTGACGGCTGCCACACTAGTTTTCATCAGCTCCTCACTAGCTACCGGTGGCTTCGCGTTTGATGCAGCTTCCATCGTTAACCTGATCACTCGCAAAGTTAACTTTGTGGTCTCCTTGCTTTCTGTGTCGAGTTCAATCACATGCATGTCAATTGCTTTTGCACTAGCTGTGTACATGGCGCTGGCTCCGGTTGCTCGTAGTCGTAGCACTGCTGTCGCGGTTTTGTTATTACTCCTACCGTAATGTCAAGTGCAAATTTGAAGGCTATCTTAAAATCGATTGTTCTTGCACGATTGTTATGTATTAGGACAGGGCTATACAAAGGAATGGTCCGGTTACTACAAATGCACCTGTTCATAGTGGGCAGTGCTCTTTGGCCCTTCGTAGTTACCTTTGGTTGGGCCGCGTTGGCAAGGGTCCATCGCCACCGCTAAATCATAAGCATGTGCTTGTCCAGAACTGGTGTTATGTTGGTGTGTATTCTCTTGGTTTATGAGTTTCCTTTCTGTAAGACTTGAATATATGTAAGGCAGAATCATTGTCAAAATATTTTCCTAAATATAGCTCATGTATTATTTTTACGAAAAGTCTAACGCCAACACGTGTGGGTGTTCCCCAACCCGCCCACACGCCTGGATCGTCGTCCAGTGCCTTTTGCATGAATTTTGGCGCGAAAATGTTGATTTTTTGTGCCACGTAGAATGGGGCTGGTGTGTGGGCGTTGGAAAGTTTGCCCACACGCTCGCACCACGCTGTTTGCCAGTTGCGTTGTGTGGGCGAACTAGTTTCTGCCCACACAGCCATCACCTAGGTCATGCGCGTGTGGGCGAACTGCTTTTCGCCCACACGACACTCCTATGTTGTGGACGGCAACTGCAGTTACGCGAACGTGGCAACTCGGTACACATACGGCAACTGTGATTCTCTGCTACACGGCAACTGTAGTTACGCGAACGTGGCAACTCGGTACACACACATGGCAACTATGATTCTTTGCTACACGGCAACTGCAGTTGCGCGTACGTGGCAACCAGATAAACACACATGGCAACTGTGATTAACAATGCATGGCAACTATGGTTGGACCACACGTGGCAATTAGGTAAACACACATGGCAACTACTGTTTTGACCATATGTGGCAAGTAGTTAATCTCACACGGCAACTACGGTTTGATTACACGCGGCAACTACCATAAATTAGACATGGCAACTATAGTTAACCAAAACAGATAAAGTTGCCATGCTTTTACAACTACACTTGCCATCCCGGATAACTACATCTGCCAACCAGGATGGCAACTAAATAGTCATCCCGCGGGGTACCTAACGTAGCTGCGTCAGGACATGTGGGCATTTTTGCTTCGTGCCACACGCACGGGGTGAAGATGAGTAGTACTTGTTGAGCGTGTGGCACGAAGTAGCCGCGCCCACACGTGTGGGTAATTCCAATATCTGCCCACACACAGCCCGTATGGGCTACCTCCTACTCACACCACACACGATGTGTGGGTACATGTCGTATATGCCACACGTGTGGCAGTTAGCGGCGTTCTATTTTTAAGCAGCTCCGTGTATTCTGCCCATGTGCTGGCCTTGTAACTGAAAAGGCAGGGAGAGTGTGCGTTATTTCTGCCATTTCCCCCAAACAAGACACGAGATATTTTGCCACTGAGTTGTGGATCATTTTGCCTGTTCTCCTTTAGGTGGCTTCGTCTGTGAGTGGCTGGTAACTGCTTTTTTAATCTTGCTCTATGTAAGTTGGAGTCTATATATGTAACCCTTGGTTTCTCCAACAGAAATCAGAGGGGGGGGGGGCTCTTTTGCTTACTGTAGCTGCCTCGCCAACAACAAGAATGGATGTAGACAAGGCACGGTTTTCACTTTCAGTTTTAGAAAAATTTCAGTCACAACCAAAATCACGTTTTGATTTTTGTTTAGTTCTTTTCCCTGTTAAGGCTTGCTGACGACCTGCTGCACGATCCGTGCAACGTTTACATCACCTTCATGTAATTGTCTACTGTCAGTCGGGCTCTTGCCCGTTTTGAATGCATAAGGTAAATCATGATCTACCTTTTCTTTCAAAGAAAAAGGAGAAATTACCGGAATATTTTGACCGAAAGGCAAATATTTCTTTGCCCTACTGAAATTGTTGAAATTCAGTAAATTTCATCGGTGTCTCACTGAAAGTGAAAAGCACGAGACAACAACAGACGTACTCAACACATCTGCTACTCATTTTTTCTTAAATGGAATAAAAAATTCAGTTCCAAAAGCAGCGAATGGAACATCAACTCAGATAAGCCAACGTGGTCATGACTCTCCAGAGATCCGGGGGAGCAAAGCAGAGCCAGGGTAAAATGGGGATAAATGGCTATATACTTCGAATCGGGCACGCTCTCGGAGACTCGGACTGTAAATTCAGGTCCAAGAATTCCAGGGAACCTCAGGTCCGATTCAGAGTGTGTTTCGTTGTTTTTTTTTTAAGGGAACAATTGCTATTCCATTACAGAGACCTGCTGGTTAAATCCCCAGCTACAGAGTTCATTACAAGTTCAGGAAACTGGCCTAACCAGATTTCATACATGCCCTCTCCTAAGCTAGCTCCATGTGCTGCTAAGACATGCGCTGCATTGTTACAAGACCTAGGGCATACATAAAGTTTTACATTCTCAAAAGCGACCCTCAGTTGAAATTTTATCTCTTGGAACAAGGCTCCGAGTGGCGCTAGGTCATAGTCCTCACTTGAAATTGCTTGCTTCAGCACTGTGGAATCCATTTCGAAGATGACTTGGTTGAAACCCATCTTGGCTGTTGCATTGAGCGCATTTAGTATTGCTAGTGCTTCAGCATGAAGGGCATCCGAGACGTGTTCCAGGTTTCCTGCACCTGCAGCTAAAAGTAAACCATACTCATCTCTTACAGTAAACCCCCATCCTCCAGCATGTATTCCTTTGTGAAATACACCATCAGTATTTACTTTCAAAAACTCACCTGGTGGAGGAGTCCACTTTTGGATGTTTGTCTGCTTTGGGATCATCCTCCGCTGCTTCAGGCTCCTGTATTCATAAGTATGGTAATCAATAGAAGATAATATGTCATCTGGGCATTTGATTTTATCTCCAGCATTGGCTTTGTTTCTTTGATGCCAAACTAACCAAAGTAAGATACACACTTTCATACATTCCTCCTCATTCAGCCGAAACACTTCTTCCAATAGACATAGAGGATTTGTGCACAACAACAAATTCAGCCTGATAGGTTCCATTTGGGATAAACCCCAAATCTTTTTCACAAATTTGCATTTCAGGAAGCAATGCCCTCCATCCTCATCAAATCTAAAGCAAACTGGGCATCGTGTATCCACTTCCAAACCCCTCTGCTTTAGTTTCATTCTTAAGGGTAAAGTATAAGTTGCTAGACGCCATAAGAAGTGGAGGATCTTACCTGACAGGGGGAGGGCCCAAAGTTTTCCCCAGTTGAAATTTGTACCTTCATTATTACTCCATGTACTAGATGCCTGTCCCTGAGATGATTCTTATTCTGCACAGTCCAAAGCCACCTTATAAGCTGATTTCACCGAAAATAACCCTTTCTTGTCATAATGCCAAGCGATGAAATCACTAGTGTGCTTCTGGATTGGAATTTGTAGGATTATCTCAGCATCTTCAGTATTGAAGGTTTGCTGCACCAACTGCTTATCCCAAGTGTTTGTGGCTGGATCAATGAGTTCTACAACTCTTGTGACCAGGTGTCTTCCTCTCACAGAGGTAACTCTTCTAGTGCTGCCTCTTGGTATCCACGGATCTGACCAGATATTTATGCTTCTACCATCGCCCACTCGCCAAATCAATCCCTTTTTCAAAAGCTCAACTCCTTTTAGGATGCTACGCCATGTGTACGACATTCCATTCTTCGGCTTCGCTTCGATTATACTACTCTCTGGATGGTATTTTGCTGCAAGTACTCTTGCACACAAGGAGGAAGGAGATTGGAGGAGGCGCCATGCTTGTCTTGCCAACATTGCCATGTTGAAATGATGTAGATCCCCTGAAACCCAGACCTCCCACTCTCTTTGGTTTACATAGCTTCTCCCAGCTTGTCCAATGTATCTTGTTAACTCTGTCCATTTGGCTCCACCAATATTTGCAGATCATGGAACTGAGATCCTCACATAATGTTTTAGTTATATCGAAGCAGGACATTGTGTACACTGGTATAGCCTAAGCTGCCGCTTTAATAAGTACCTCCTTTCCGGACTTTGAAAGTAATTTTTCCTTCCACCCCTGAATTTTTCGTTGTTGGCTACGAGTACAAATATATGCAGGAGGGACGAGCACGCAGCGAACTACGTACTTGTAATCTCGCCCAAAGCAGGGAGGAACACCGACCCATTGCAAGCAAATTCGCGGGGATGGATCGGTTGATATTCACAACGTTGAGCGCGGCGGTGGCAAAGGTGCCCGTCTACCACAACGACGGCGACGAATATGACGATAACTACCAGGACGGCCTGGGCCCGGAGGAGCATCGCCTGCTGCGGCGTCGGCGGCGACGACGGCGGCGCAGGCAGCGGGAGCGTCGTGCGCGGCGGCTGCTGGCGTCGGGGCTGGACCCGTGGCAGGTGCGGGAGCTGGAGGATGACGTACGTAGGGCGGAGAGGGTCCTGCGACGGCGCCCGCCGCGGCCACAAACCTTCGCCATGGGCGACCTGGTGTTCAGCTGCGTGGGCATCCTCGGCGTCATGTCCGGCGCCTTCGTCGCCGGTTGGGTCGGCTGGGCCGCGTTGATCGCCGGCGCTGTCATCCTGATGCTCGAAGCCGAACTAATCTGCCACGAAGACGGCCAGCACCGGGGAGCGGAGGAGAAGCGGGCGGACGCGGAGGAGACGCAGGCCCGCGTGCGCGCCGTCCTGGAGCGCACGGGCAACGCCGATCTGCTTCCACTCCAGGACTGGTAGATGCAGCGTCTTTTCACGTTGGTCTAGTGAGTTTGTCCATCGTATGAGCTCCACGGGCTCGTATATATGTGACGACTTTGTCGATCTCACCAGCTCCACTGTTCCTCTCTCCCGGTAAATGAATGTGCATCTTTAAATTGACAAAGTCACCATGGATGGCTTCGTAATCGATGTAAACGTCTTCTCCCACTAAACAAGTATCGCCGTAAAGTCTGAAATAAATACAGAAAATGGTTTCACCGCAAGAAATCCAACCATATGAGCTACGCGGTTTGCATATTCATAGTCCGATTTTTAACATACTTTTTCGTATTACTAACACAAGGGCACGTGTGCTGCAATAGGAACTTTTATAATCTTCAATGGCCATGATCACGTATTGCTGCATCATTGAGATACACTATCACTCTCAATTTCCTAAAATTATGAATATATTTTTAAACTCGTGAATATTTTCAAAGTAATGAAAACTTTTATAAATTTTAGAACATTTTCTAAAATCAATAGCATGTTTTGAATTCGTGGACTTTTTATACTATTTGCAAACATTTTTTAATTGTAAACATTTAAAAAAACTCTTGAATCGGCGAACATCTCTATAATGGACAAACATTGTTTTAAAAATTGGTGGAACAATTTTTTTAATTCACGAACATTTTTTCAAATGCATGACAATTTTTTGAATCAATGAACATTTATGAGTAAACTATTTTCTAAGTCACGAATAGTTTTTGAATTATTTGGATATTTTTTCCATTCATGAACATTTTAAAATTGGAAAACATTTATACAATTTATTTAAAAATTTTTAAAACATCGAATTTAAAAAAATCATGGGCAGAAACACTTTTTACTTTAATAGTTAAAGTAGGTATAGATACAATAGGCATTTTCAAAATATACCATATAAAGAAAAGTATTAGTTAAGGGTGCATCTTAAACATAATTTTAGAAATAATTAACATGCAAGATAATAGCATATTTGAAATCTACACATTTTTTGGAGGGATTTCCATATATATCATGTTTATTTTGAAGTTATGGTTTGAAAGATATTTTTTAAAGCATTTGAATCTGTGAAAAAAAGTTTAAAATGGAGTAGCTGGGACGAAATTGCAACATTGCAACCATGAGCTAAGTCACGCTTGGGCGAGGCAATTGTATCCTATGCCAACAGCAATTGGCAAGGAAATACAGCTTGGGCGAGGCAATTGTATCCATTCAAGAAAAGAAAATTAAATTGGAAAAAAATTATACAATTTCAACATTTTTATTAAAAAAAATCCAATTTTTTAAAAAAAATCAGAGGCAGAAATACCTTTTACTTTAATAGTTATAAAGTAGGTATAGATACAATAGGCATTTTCAAAATATACCATATAAAGAAAGTATTAGCATGCAAGATAATAGCATATTTGAAATCTACACATTTTTTTGAGGGATTTCCATATATAGCATGTTTATTTTGAAGTTATGGTTTGAAAGATATTTTTTAAAGCATTTGAATCTGTGAAAAAAAAAGTTTAAAATAGAGTAGCTGGGACGAAATTGCAACATTGCCACCATGAGCTAAGTCACACTTGGGCGAGGCAGTTGTATCCTACGCCAACAGCAATTGGTAAGGAAATACAGGCTTGGGTGAGGCAATTGTATCCATTCATGAACATTTTTTAAATTGGAAAAACTATACAATTTCATTAACATTTTTTAAAACATCCAATTTTTAGAAAAATCATGGGCAGAAATACTTTTTACTTTAATAGTTATTAAAGTAGGTATAGATACAATAGGCATTTTCAAAATATACCATATAAAGAAAAGTATTAGTTAAGGGTGCATCTTAAACATAATTTTAGAAATAATTAACATGCAAGATAACAACATATTTGAAATCTACACATTTTTTGAGGGATTTCCATATATAGCATCTTAATTTTGAAGTTATGGTTTGAAAGATATTTTTTAAAACATTTGAATCTGTGAAAAGAAAAGTTTAAAATAGAGTAGCTGGGACGAAATTGCAACCTTGCAACCATGAGCTAAGCCACGCTTGGGCGAGGCAATTGTATCCTACGCCAACAGAAATTGTCTCCTAGATGGAGGGAGGACGCTCAAGCCATTGCACTACTGGAATGTTTGTGGTATAAGAAGAGCTTGCCTCTATAAATAACCGAAATCCGACGATGATTTGTGAAGCGAAAACGAATTGTTTTTTTTTTCACTTACCGGTGACGTGGTGGGTAAATATTGACAACTTCGGGGGCAATTTGTATGACGTACCACCAGAAGCATTAGACTCCTTATTATTAGGGAAAGATAGGTTGTGACACGACACAAAGAGGCCTCGGCGGCGGCGAGAGGAATGGGCACATGTCCGTTTTCTGATGTTTTCTTTGCCTGGCGGTATCGACAAGATGTTGATGATGCCGTGTTGGAATAAGGTCACCCCAACCTCTTCCTACCTTGACGACGACGGATCCGATCCGACGATGGGCGTGTGAGTATTGAATTATAGACACGCGTTGGGCCATAGATAAATTGGATGAGATGGGACTAAATATATACAAACCCTCTCGATTGTGCTGTTGGGCGGGCTTCGGTGGGCCGCTACGAACCATGGGCATGGCCCAACTGAGTAGGTCGGATGGCTTTGGTGAACCGTTTCCATTTATTTTTTTGGACTGTGAATTGATTACCGAATTATTAGTATCACCTCAAGTAATGGACGAAGGATTGATGGTCTAAAAAATCAGAGAAATGCATCATGTTTTACTTGTAGGTACCCCATTCGTTTCTTTTTAGTCTGCATATAAGATTTGGTCAAAGTCAAACTTTGTCAACTTTAATTAAGTTTATAGAAGAAATATCAAGATTCATAATATGAGATCAATATAGTTAGATGCATGATGAAATTAATTCTCATACCATATAGTTTTAGTATTGTAGATGTTGATATTTTTTCAAACAAAGTTGGTCAAACTTTATAAAGTTTGACTTTGACCAAATCTTATATGTAGACTAAAAAGAAATGGATAAAGTATATACATAGTTCCTGAAAAATGTCAAAGGCTCATGTGGGGCTTCGTGCGAAGGTGGTAAGTTTAGTATCACCTTGGATTTGAAGGAGAGTTATACCCACATATAAGAGATTCTCTTCAACATGCTATTAGAGCATGAGAAGAGAGATGGTACACGTGCCGTCCTCCTCTGCTGCCTGCCACGCCTTCGTGCATGTCATGTTTCGTTAATGATATGTGTCATGCTCAAATCTGTGTCATATGTGCAGTACTTTTGCCGGTTATAAATAATTAATTGGTAACTGATTACGGGTTATTCACGAAAGCGTTGTGTAACAGCCATGTCTGAACCGTCAAATTGTTGACTGCTACTGACTCGATCGTGGACCTAACTCAACGCCTCACTACTTCAACTGCTTACTCGACCTACCCACCAACGCCAACACCATGATGAAGAGGATGAGGAAAATGTTGCAGTCGCTGCGGCGGCTTTGTCGTGGCCAACTAAAGGGTATGATATGTTCATCTTTTATTTATTGGTTCATGTGTTAGGCATACTTTTTGTTTTTTTCCTGTTCTATACTCCTCCGTTGTAAAATATGAGGTGTATTAATTTTTCAAAAGTCAAACATGTGCAAGTTTGACCAAGTTTCTAAAAATATCAATATCTTTAATATCAAATTTATATCATTTGATCAATCATGAAAAATATTTTCATATTTTCTCTATTAGATATTGCAGATGTTGATTTTTCATTCTATAATCTTGGTCAAATATGCAGATGTTTGACTTGCACAAAAATTGATACACCTTATATTCTCGAACGGAGCTATTACTTCGTATGTGCTCAGATGTGTAAATACCAATATGATATTAACACTGCTTTTGCTATGATTGTGATTTATTTATGCATAAAATTAATTAGAAAACTGCTAACATATCCAACACAAAGTTCTTATCGCCAGATCCGTTGGCTCTCTTGGATCTTGGCAGTTTGTGTGTCTATCAAAGAGGGCATGTGGTTGACTATTGGTGCAACGACTCTGACATCTTGTTGTTATGTGGCATGGTTTGGTTTCTCCAACTCTCTAGACCAGTGGTGATCAATTGCAAGCCTATATTATGTGTGGTTATGCTCGAACCTAGTATGGCAAGGGCATTTGCGGGTGTCCCTTTTTCTTTATTGTTGGTTCAGTGCATTTTTTTAACAATTAGCGGACGGTGCACAATTGGAGGACAAAGAAGGCTATTATGATTTTGAATGTAATTTTAGTTTTTATATTGGTTGGTTTCTGTCTAGCCGTCCATTGCACTGGCTTTTTTACTCATCATCTTTGCGATGCTCTTGCGAACCAACCTGTGGTTGGATGGTTAAGAGGACGGTGGTATCCCTAACCCACCAGGGTTCACGTCTTAGACTTGACATTGGTGCTCGCATTATTTCTGAATTTATTTCAAGGTTCCGGTGATGTTTGTTCAGTGGGCGGAGACATTCCCGTCGACTGTGAGGCGTCTATGATGACTTCGTAAAATATCAAGATGCTATGTTGGCTCAGTCTCTCGGAGGTGCTCATAGGAGTAGGATGTGCATGTGTGTGTTCATATGGATGGGTGTATGTGAGCGACTTCGATTGTATCGTGTTCAAAAATAATAATTGAGATGCTCTTTGTAATTTTTGCTAAAAGTGCGGTGAACCAATTGAAAGCTACCAGTGTGACAAGTGTCAACCTTAGGGCATCTCCATTGCGAGGTGCTAAGGCCTGGGCGTCAGGATCCTAATCCTGGTTGATTAGCGGTTGCCGTGCTAAATCCTGGTGTCACCCCAGGCATCGGCGCAAAACCATCCATCAGGCGCTTGGCCTCTTTTCTTCCTGCACTAAGCGCTTGTGCTGTTTAATTGATTAGCATCTTGCGTTGAAAGCTGAGGCGTTTAGGTGCTTTTAATTTTTATTATGTTATTTTTTTCGTTCGTAAGCGCCTATCTAAGCGGCTCGCATTGTAAATGCCCTTAGGAGATTATTTGGTTTTCATTGTAACTTCTCTTCTTAACTGGTGGTCCTTTGTGCAAGGTTAGTGTTCTGTTGTCCTTTTATTTTTATTGGTCTTCCTGACTTGTATCTTGACCTTTATGATAGGAATAAGACACATATTACCATGAAAAAAAATAAAGTATGTGCATATGACAGGTTGAACATGCTGCTAGAACATTCCAAAACAGTGTGTCTATGAACCAAACAAGCTATGACTCTCCTTGTGTGACCAATTTCAGGCTGAAAGCATATCATATCACTCTCTGCATGTGTGACCTATTTTAGCCCGGAAGATCGTATCAATCTCTGCATGTGTCATCCTATTTCAGACTGAAAGTGTATCATATCACCAACCTGAAAGTTTGTTACTCCCTTCGTCCCAAAATGTAAGACGGTTTTTGACACTATCATAGTATCAAAAAATGTCTTATATTTCGGGACAGAGGGAGTAGTAAATTAAGTTTTTCTTTTCTTTGGACAGACCATGACCAACTGTGGCAACAATACCACAGCAGTAAATATAAAATATACAGATTGGCTCCCCTGTGGTTTCTACAACATCGTAACTTTTTTGAATCTCTGAACTCGACTTAATTACGCTGTTAATACCCTCTACACACATATCTCTGCAATCTGCATGCTATTCTAACTCCTAAGTAACTAAGCAATTACACCACAGACGACGAACAATGGAGATACCCACTCTCGGAAAAAAGAAAACAATGGAGGTACCAGGCCACGGTGCGGCACAGCAACAGCGACTCGAGAAAAAAAATCAATGAGCACAGTATGATTCAGCAAAGTCCTTGCTTGGTGCCCGTGAAACCGTGGCCAGAATCATGCGTCCAAATGTCAAATTATCCATGTCGAGCTTGGGTCTCTATCAATCGGCCATATGCGTCTGCATCCGGTTCGCGACCAGCTGCGCGGTAGGTGCAAGCATGATTGACCCTGCAAAGACCAACCAATGTTAAGAGTGAGTTACTAATCTTTTGAAGTGCAAGGAACAGGGGATGTAGAAAATGAGGCAAACCAACAGTCAGGGTAAGCACCTGGCACAGCATTAAAACCATTCACAGTTTGGTGCATGGTGGGCCGTTCTTCAACATTATGGCTGCTCTTCAGCTCAACAGAATGTTCACCTCGGTCTACTAGAACCTGTGGCAACGATCCGCATTGCGGGTTTGGTACTGCCTGAGAATCGATCCTCTGAGCGTTATTGGCAAACGCATGTGACACAGCATCTGCATGAGGCCCTGTTGAATGGCCTGCGCTTGCAGGATCATCTACAGTTTTCTGCTCACTCGATGCCGCTGTGCTGCTTGGTGGTGGTGTTGGTATCGGAGATGAAGTCGGTACAGGTGGCTGAAATGAGTTTGGTGATTCGCCATCTCCTACCCACCCACGACCAAATGTTATTCCAGGGGGAATGACCTGTTCAATTCGCTTCGATGCAACTTCCCAAGCAACAGGACCAAGCTGTGCAGCAAAACGTGCCAGACTGCGGGAATAGGCCTGTGGCAACTGAGCACCAATCTGATGAAAAAAATCATTGTGTTAACCGAGAGTGATATCATCTTGCTGTTCAGCAAAGTCAACAGAAACCTAAAACTTTATTGACATATCATAAATCATTAGGGGAGGAGACTTGTATTGGACACTCAACTGGTACAAGAACCTTCCTTGTCCCATTGTATGAGGTTGCCACTGGCAGCTCATACATTGAACTGGATGGTTGATTCTGATAATATGTAGTTCGGCGACTCTCTTCTACCAGAAGTGGCTTCTTCCCCATTTTTCCTGACCATTTACTCCCAGACCCTGAGACAAAGGTAAGGCACCAAATGATGTTAAAGGGGTAAACAGATTGGCCAAATCTGGATGGAAGACATTCTCGGGCAACATCCCTCTAAGAAAATTGAGTTCTCAAAATGATAAAAGGAACCTGAATAATCTTCAATGCTTTCCAATTTGCGCTCACTGGACCAATTGTGTTCATTGCTTCTATTGGCAAAAGAAGCTTTCAGTACATCTGCAATTCTCCGCTGTATATCAAACCCTGAGTGCGCATAAAGTCCACTATTTCCAGCCATAGCAAGTGCCGCCGCAGAAAAGTTTGCGGTAGCACGTTCTGCTGGTGGCTGCTCAACTTGCTGCTTGACAGCGTTCTTTGGAGGCCTGCCCCTTCGACGCTGTGGTTTTGGTTCCGGTTCTGGTAATGGTTCTGGTTCTGGTTCACTGGCATCACTATCTTGCCGAAGATTCTCAAAGTCCTTCTTAGCAACCTCTTGAATAGATCGTGCCTATAATGCATCACATGTGGATGTTACATTTGCACTGCATCTCATGGGTTTACAGAAAAAAATTCATCATAAAATTAATCATCAAACAAGTAGGTTCAAGGTTTAACCTGTCGATAGTATACTGTGTCTGGTGAATTGTAGGACATGGCGTTCGAGGTTATCAGAAACACATCGTCCTGTAAATAGGAAATCTATGTCATTTTGGATGAGCTTAGTAGAATACAAATAATATTCTCAGCTTAGTTAACCATTGATTATAAATTAAGTATTAGCACACCCAGGATTCAACAGCGAGTCAAAGTTCTACTTGTTCTTGGCGTGTGACTTGCATGACCAAGGCCATGGTTTAAAAGAAAGTATGTCATAAAACAAGGTAAAGGAAATGATGTTAGTGGTCTGAGGTAAGACTAAATCGAATGTTCAGTGAAAATGCAGATATGTGATGCTGGTTACAGGCTTATAGCATACATAGATCCAATATTTTTCAAGTGATTAGAGAGGTGGTAGCAGACAAGTAATTACATCAAGTAGAAATGGTGGCACAGAGAGCATAACAGACCAGCTCTAGAAGTAAAAATGATCATTCTCATACATAACAAACAACTGATAACTTCAATCAAAAGTCCAACACACCTTGTTGCTGAGTACTGCTACAACAAACTTCATAACAGGTCACAGGTACAAGCATTCCATTTTTTAAGTACTTGTTATTTATCTTATTCTACTTGTTTGACCTTAAGTAACATAAGCAGTGCATGTACAAGATTTTTATATATGCAGTAGAAAATGGAACTGCGTAGTGAACATTGCACAAGCATCCACGCACTAGTGTTTTTTTTTTCTAAACAAAGCGTCATTTCATCTTGACTCGAATGAATGAAAACGCTCTTATTTCATAGAAAATTATGAGAGCATTCTTTCCATTAGAAAAATTACATATTTACAGGTTTTCCTGTCTAACAAGCAGTTTCTGAGAGTAGTTAATAGTTTATTTTTATTTACATGCACTTTTCTTTCTACTTGTGTTGCTAGTTATCCTTATGGAACTATATACTACAATATTACATACCTTACATGACTTCTTAGTACCCAAATTACTTACACAACCTTTGACATAAGTGGATATGCAGATACAGAAAGGCAACAGCAGCAGATATTCATTGAATATAAAAACTTACACAGCCCAATTCATAATCCTGTAATGGAATCAATAACAGTAACACCTACGAGCATAAGTGCTTCTCTTCACTTACTATAACAGATACCTTCATAGAGATTTCAGTTTTCCATTGAAAGAAACTTGTTAATTGTATTTACAAATTAAACTGTATTTACTGTACTGGTCTTGAAAAGTGTTGTGTTTTATATAGTTCTATCTTCCCTTAAGAGTACTTGAGTTCAGAAGATATAGATCACATGGAACATTGTCAGAAACATTATTTAGAAGCAAAACTCTCGGGTTTCCATGTATGCATTTGCACTAGTTTCGAGTCCTTTGAAGAGGATCCAAGAGAATGAATATCTGTTCCTAAAAAAGGCGCAGCAAAACATGATACAAGAGTCCAAAGGCAACAGTACAGAATATATTTTCAAGCAAACAAGAAGATGCCACAGTTTTAGTAACTGACTACTGATCTATAAGAATATCGAACATAAATGTGAGGCCTTGTGTTAGAAAGAAGAACATGAGCATGGAAAAGCACATTAGCCTCACAGAGTTGATGACTAATCTAGCTGACCTAGCAACTAAGTCAACCAAATTGCGGTAACAGCTGATTAAAGCAGAAAAGGTCAAACAGCATGACCCCAAAAAGAAAAAGATTCCACGCTGACCTCAAATTGCTCCAGGTTGGCATATGCCCCCTTATCAAGCTTCTTCCTAACTGTCGAAAAATCCATGGGGTGCTTGACGATATCTCTGTAGTCAGGCAGCTGACAGTACATTGGCAATCACAAGCAAATCAATCAGCTTGCCAGAAAACAAAACCAAGAAAACAAACATCCAGTCCTGTAACACAAACCTCTTCATCATCAACCGGCTCCGAGAAAACGCCGTATGTGTCCTTCCTGCGCGAAAACAGGGAAACCCACCTCAGAAAAGAAGAAGAAGAAGAAGAAGAAGCAGAGAGGGTATAGCAACTCACTTCTGCAGCCTATCGAGGATGAAGACCAATAACTTTTTGTCAGGCAGAGGCGTCGTGGGGCCGGAATCTGACGGCTCTGTGCAAATGAACAAATCCACCCACGAGCACAGGAGCAACAATCAGCATTAATTAATTAAACAGGAAACAAACTGGAGTGCATCCACGAGTACAGGAATTAAAAATGGCATCTTTGTTCGTGCACATTCGTCGCCCAGTGTTATTATTTTTGGTTCCGGAAACCTGAAGAAGAATAAATGCATCGGAGGAGAGCAGGCAGGGGGAGAACCGACCTTCACGCCCATCCGTCGCTGTCCTCCTCTTTTCTCCCTGCAGCAGCAGCGGCAGCAAAAGATAAATAAAGAAGATAGTAGACACATTTTAAAAATATCCACACAGAAATCCTTGGGAGAAAATCTAGAGACCCGGGGCGGAAAAAGGCGCCAGATAAAGTGGCAGTTACCGAGCAAGCACTGAGAGAGATCCTATGCCGTCGCCGGGGAAAATATTTGGCGCGAAAGGCAGGGGGAAACCAGGCCAAAAAAAGGCACGCCTTTAAAAGCTCCGATGCATAAAAGAAATGGCGCCAATTATTGCCGAGGGATGCGAGCGAGCGAGCCAGGGTTTTGGTTTATCCGCCGAATGATTGGCGGAGCGAGGGCTGAGGCGGGCGCCGTTGACCACTGTCGCGGCGGCAGAGGGGTGGGGAAGGGGCAGTAAAATAAATAGGGGGGCGCGGGCAGAGAGAGAGAGAGGGAGGCCCTTTCCGCGCCTGGGATAGCAGGGAGGGCGCCTCGGGCGGCGCAGATCCGCGCGCCGGCCGTGGCGAATTGGGCGAATTCCGCGCGGATTCGGGCGGGGAGGGCGCAGATCGGGGCGCAAACCTTGGCCGATCCGTCGTGGAGGCCGACGACGAGGCGGAGCTTCTTCTCGCGGCGGGGGTCGTCGTCGCCCGAGTCGTCCTCCGGGGCGGGGTTGCGGCGCGTGGAGGGGCGGCGCTGCTGCGGGGGCGGGGGCGGCGGCGGCGGCGGCGGCGCCTCCTGCAGCTTCTGCAGGCGGAGGCTGCGCTTCTGGAGGTCGAGGAGGGAGGGCCGGCCCTTCTTCTTCCGCTTCCGGCGGGCCGGGGGAGGCGCCGACATCGCCGCCGGCCGCGGCGGCGGCTGCTGCTTGCCCATTGCGCGGCGGGGCGGGGCGGGGCGTCTGCGCTCTGTTTTTTTTTCTTCCTCCGCTCTGTTCGCGGCAGGGGCGTTGCGGGTGGGTATCGCGTGTGCCGGGGGGCGTGCTGGGGCAGGGGGTGGGTAGACTTTTTGGTGCGCTGCGGTTTTGCGCCCTTTTTTTCCCTCTTTTTCTTTTTCTTTTTTCTTTTTTGGGTGGTTTGGTTTGGTTTGAGTTGGGGTCGTTCGATCAAAATGGCAGCGCGATACGGGCCGGCCCATCTCGGGCTGATCTCGTGTGAGCCTTCGGATATTTATCAGATCATTCTCAGTCGTGTGATAAAATTTTAGCTGCGCCATTTCGTAAATTCGATGCCCCCATCGAGGTAGTTTTGTCACTTTTGAGAAATGAAAAAGGCAGCAGCTCCCCGTGCTAGACCCTAGCCGCCACCGATTCTGGGTAGCTCGAGCGAAATCGCAGCGCGAGCGGGCCAACCCATCTCGGCTTGATCTTGTGTGAGCCGTCGGATATTTACCAGATCGTTCTCAGTCGTCCGATAAATTTCAGTTGCACCCTTTCGTAAATTCCTCGCCCCCACTGGGGTAGTTTTGTCATTTTTGAGACATAAAAAAGGCCGCAGCTCCCTGTGCTAAACCGTAGCCGCCACCGATTTTGGGTCCTTTAATCGAAATCGCAGCGCAACCTAGGCCGACCCATCTCGGGCTGATCTCATGTGAACCGTTGGATATTTACTAGATCGTTCTCAGTCGTGTGATAAAATTTCAGTTGCACCCTTTCGTAAATTCCATGCCCCCACCGGGGTAGTTTTGTCATTTTTGAGATATAAAAAAGGTGGCAGCTCCCCTTGCAAACCCTAGCCGCCACTGATTTGGGGTCGTTCGATTGAAATTGCAGCGCGAGCGGGCTAACCCATCTCGGCCCGATCTCGTGTGAGCCGTCAGATATTTACCAGATCATTCTCAGTCGTCCAATAAAATTTCAGTTGCACCCTTTCGTAAATTCCATGCCCCCACCGGGGTAGTTTCGTCATTTTTGAGACATAAAAAGGCAGCAACTCCCCGTGTTAAACCCTAGCTGCCACCGATTCTGGGTCGTTCGATCAAAATCGCAGCGCGAGCGGCCAGTCCATCTGGGGTCGATCTCATGTGAGTCATCGGATATTTACTAGATTGTTCTCAATCGTCCGATAAAAATTCAGTTGCACCCTTTCGTAAATTCCATGCCCCCGCCGGGGTAGTTTCATTATTTTTTAGACATAAAAAAGGCAGCAGCTCCCCGTGCTAGACCCTAGCCGCCACTGATTCTGGGTCGTTTGATCAAAATCGCAGCGAGCGGGCCAGCCCATCTCGGGCCGATCTCGTGTGAGCCATCGGATATTTACCAGATCGTTCTCAGTCCTGTGATAAAATTTTAGTTGCGCCCTTTCGTAAATTCGATGCCCCCATCAGGGTAGTTTCGTCACTTTTGAGAAATGAAAAAGGCAGCAGCTCCCCGTGCTAAACCCTAGCCGCCACCGATTCTGGGTCGTTCGATCGAAATCGCAGCGCGAGCAGGCCAACCCATCTCGGCCTAATCTCGTGTGAGCCGTCGGATATTTACCAGATCATTCTCAGTCGTCCGATAATTTTCAGTTGCACCCTTTCGTAAAATCCATGCCCCCACCGGGGTAGTTTCGTCATTTTTGAGACATAAAAAGGGCAGCAGCTCCCTGTGCTAAAACCTAGCCGCCACCAATTCTGGGTCGTTCGATCGAAATCACAACGCGACGTGGGCCGGCCCATCTCGGGCTGATCTTGTGTGAGCCGTTGGATATTTACTAGATCGTTCTCAGTCGTGTGATAAAATTTCAGTTGCACCCTTTCGTAAATTCCATGCCCCCACCGGGATAGTTTTGTCCTTTTTGAGATATAAAAAAAGCAGCAGCTCCCCGTGCTAAACCCTAGCCGCCGCCCCACCCAGGGGTCCCTTCTTGCTTGCTCTCTTCCCTTCCCAAACACACTATCTTCCTCCCCTTTCTTTGTGACATTGCTCTACTCCCTCCCCGTCCCGCCGCCACCGCTCCATCTCCTTCCTATTTGTTGCCCTGAGCTCCCGTTCCCCCCATCGCTTCTGTTAGTGGACTAAGGCGAAGAAGAGCAGGCAAGTTCTCCGCCTTTACGCCTTTGTTGATGCGTCATCCCAAAACGCTATGGTTGCCAAATCTAGCTCCTCCGGCTTCTCCTTCGCTCATTCGGGCGCTCTTCCATACCAAGTCCCCTGATCCATCGTGCTCGATGTGCCCGTTGCGCTAGGGTTTTTAATCCAAACACCAACCGCCATTAGATGTTGGTGAGGAGCAAGAGCACGACTAGGTGCCAGCGCATCGCATGTGACGGCGTTAGTCTTTCTCCGGTGTCCTCGCCTAGCTATGTATGTTGATTCCGATAGCTCCAACTTGACATGTTGTTTCCTCTCAAAAGATCTCTCTCTCCCCCTCCCTCTCTCTCCCCCTCTCTCTCTCCCTCCCTTTCTCTCCCCTCTCTCTATCTCTGTCCAATTTGCTAATAGTGGCCATGTGTATGTTTTGGTAGACGAGATGTAGATATTAATAGCCTCTCATAATCTGTTTTCCTTTTTAGGCTAAAATAGTTGAGTTTGATTTCGTACCTAACTAGATTGGACTAAAATATAATTGCATGGTAAAACAAATGCCTAAAATAGTGCTTATTTCTTTTGCAAAGGAAATGGTGTGCCACAGGCTCATCCATGAGAACCATCTCTTCACCTTTTACCTAATTATGCATTCAACAACAATTAGATTATGAATCTGTTTTGATGCAATCTTTCTATTCTCGCATTGCTAATATTGCTAGAAGTGGTCTATGGCATTCCTAACAGTATAAATGAATGTTGAATGGGGATGTCACAGGTTAATCCCATTGCCTTGTTTTTCCTTAAACTTTCATATGTGTGCCTGATTTAGATACTGCAAATTAATATGGAGTTTGATTCTATATTTTTATTTACTTTATTGTTTTGTTGGTCCAGAGAAAGTTGAGGATAATCAGAGAGTTCCACGCCATTGATCCTGATGAAGATGATAATGATAAATGCCAACATTATGCCTTTCCTATTGAAGGTAGCCGAAAGTCATCTATGCTCTTCTTTCTTCGGTTCTTTTTCTATGTGTTTTTCTACACAACCTTACAATGTTAGTACATATAAGCAGTGGCTTCGATACATTGATTTGACAATGCTATTTACACACGATTGTAGAGATGTGATTGGCTATTGTTATATTCAAGTATACATTAATCAATGACTAAGAATGATTTTGTGTTGTTTGTTCTTGGATGCATCTGAATGCATTATACATGATGTTAATTATGTGCGCTATGGAGACATAGATGATTTTCTCTTTTCAGATTTCTTATTTATGAGTCTATTTATTGAATTGTTCTTCATGCATTCTAGTTACCTCTTTTGTTTGTCAAATGTTATACAAACATAGCCATGAGTGCACACACGATGCACCACTTGGAGGCTTGATGTGTTGTGTTCTACGCTCATCATATTTTTTTTGTCATTTTGCTAGCATCATTCTTAGTCACTGTCTTCTAGCTACACCAGTTCACTGGTCATGTATGAAGGGAAGATACGGCTTGGGCGGAGGTATGAAGGAATTAATGGCAGAAACAATATTGGTCTTTATGGCTTTGAAAATATCTTCCATTGGAAGCAGAAGGACATAAAACTAATATAAGATGATTTATGCCTTCCTTCGTTTTGTCCTTTAATGTTGATTTTATTTCTTGACAACAAATTACTATGATTCCAACAACTGTTGGATTATCAGTCCTCATGTTTGTTGGTTTCTCTCATAATACAATAATGCTTTGGATAGTTGAGACTCGAACTAATTATGCCACTATTTCCATATTTAATTTAGTCACATTTTCTTTTAATCTCTAAAAGATATAGGAGGGTTTCTTAAGACTCTTACAACCTAATAAGATGCATAACTAAAGCCAGTGTATTTCTACAATTTCTGTTGTTAAATGTGGAGTTAAGATATTGAGTTGATTTGCTGCAATAGGGTTCCTATATATATTACGATAGCCAGTGCTTCTTTTATTTAACATGAATGTGCTTATTTGTCCATCCCTTTGCACTGGACTGGGGTGGTTGAGAGCATTATCTATTGGATGCTTACAAATGGAATTGATTGGGCTAAGATAATGTACTCTTTTTGATCTCTGATGCCACCATTACCTGATTAGTGATGCTCCTAAGGCTGCCTTATGTAAAATTATGTTAGATGTGAACTTTTTCCATGTGCTATAATATTTTATCAATGTAAGATGCGGATTTCCGAAAATATCAAGGAATGAGATATGCATATTAAGGTCTAAAGCTTTTATCTTGAAAAAAACATTATGTACATATAGCAACCTCTTCAGTTTTTTTCTGCTTCTAGGAGATGATGTTGGTTCTGAACTTGATCAGGTGGAAGAGAAAGTGCTCCATGCACTGACACCGGCCCCGATGACACGACTGGACCTACCCCGACAGTGCTTGTTCAATTAGCAGGTCCCTCTCCCTCCCTTTCTCTCTATATTGATCCTTTTTTGCGGCTCAATACGCCAAGGAATGGAGTCATCCATTTAGCGTGAGCACTGGTGTCATGTCCACTTGTCGGGCAGCCGAGGAGATAGAACTGCCCTTGGTGCTTAAAATGGTGTCGCTGAACTAGACAGACATGCCATGGACCAACGGAGGTCCGTCTTAGATGTAAGTTTCATTAGTATATGATCTTTGAATCTTCTTTCATAGCTGAATTTTCAGTCTTAGGTTTTGTTTGTGATTATATTATCTTAGATTGAAATAATTAATAAATAAGCAAAAGTGTTTCATACTTGGAAATAGTGGCGGTGACGTTAGAATTGGGCATGGTATGGCATATGATCTCTAAAAGATGTTGGGATATTCTTACCTAGAGCTTCAGTGAGATGCATTTGTTGAAATAGATGTTCTTTAAAGATTAAAAAATTACTCCCTCCATCCCATAATATTAGTGTAAAAAACGTTCTTATATTATGGACTCCCTCCGTCCCATAATATAAGAACGTTTAAAAAACATTCTTATATTATGGGACGGAGGGAGTAGATGGTATGGGGATTCCACTCCTGTGTAGATTTATATTACTAGAATATTTGCTAATATCAGTGACTTATAAGTCACGCTTGTTTGGTTACCACCTGACTTATAAGTCACCTGAGCATACCTTTCTACCTTGTTTTTTTATGTAAAGGTGGTGGGACTCATGCAAAAGAGGTGACTTATAAGTTTTAAGTTGGGGTGGAGCAACTTATGACTTATAAGTTGGGGTGACTTATAAGTTGGGTCCGTTTGGCAAAATAAGCCACTTTTTACACTTTTCGACTTATAAGTTGGTGACTTATTTGGAATCAAACAGGGCCTAAATTGTTGTTCACTAGGATTCCTTCACGTGATCATTCATGCACACCTCGGGAAACAACCTTATTAATCCCCTTCTCTGCACACCATTCTCTCGAGGTTGCAGGCACATCTTATAACCATGTGCTGCGAGAACGAACACATTCCGTTCAGCTGGATTCATATTTTTCTTGCCTTCATTTTTTGTTCTTGTGTATTCATGTCACGAATCTAATTTTATTACTCCCTACGTGCAAAAGGAATTTCGGGTCGTAGTTCAATTTATTTATTTTTCAAAGAACTTCTTATACATATAGTTCTCGTAGTACTAATCAGCCCATCTCCACCTTCCTCCTTCAACCGTCGCCACCATCGGCGGCTTCCCGAAGCCCATCCGCCGTTGGGCATCAACCATGCCCGCGCGCTACCAAGCTCAGCTCGTAGGACCAGCGCCATCGCCGCCCACCTACGCCGCCGCCGAATCCCTGCATCACGCGGACGGCCTCCGCCTCCTCGCCGGAGCCCCCGCCACCAGCTTCCATCTCATATGCCAGCGCCGCCCCCATGTATCCTCCGTGAGTCATGCCCCGAGCTTCCCGCTGGTGCACTTCCTCTGGCCGCAGGAGACCACCGCTTCCGCCCACATGTGTTGCTCCCACCTCCACTGTTGGCTTTGCTTCTGATCCATCGACCTCAACTTCCTCCCGCCTCCTCCGCTGCCTCTGCCGGTACTCCTGTACAAATCCAGAAGTGAAATTCAATTACTCCGGCAGTATTAATCCAATACTGAAATTCAATTATGGATCAGGTAGCCATACAAATCCAGAAATTAAATTGGACTGGTTGTGCAATCTGCAAGTTAAATACTTAAATCTGCGTCGTCCTAGTGTTAAATCTGCAACATAGATAGATCCTTTGCAGTGGATCATTCAGTTCTTTAATTAGTTTAAGTGGCTTTTAAATAGTGTGGGTCAGCAGTAGTGGATCAGGAAACTTGTGCCTTTGGTCTCTTTAGTTGAAGTGTTAAATCTGCACATTCATATTCATAGTAGAAAAAAATTCAGAAACAGGCAACTAAATGAGATGAGATGAAATGGAAGCAGAGCAAAACTAGAGGCAGAGGAACACATTTTCGACAGTCGTAGAGCTATGTAAGCTAGTGTTATAGGGCAGCCAAACCTATACTCTAGTGTTGTAGAGGAAACAAAGCAGCAAAGCAACAGAACTTTAGTGCTAAATTTAACCTATTTTTCAGTAAACTGAATCCACATTAATAATGTACTCCAAGTCCTTGATATTGTGTCAAGTTCAAATTAATTAGGAGTAAAAGTGTGTTGTTCCTATGATAGTGTTGATTGTGCTGAAGTGTGTTAAAAAATTAGATGTTCAGGGATAACACTAATTATAGGCTTCTGCTTGTTTAAAGCGTTACAAGATATGCTAGAGCACGTTTTTGATAGCTAGAGCACAAACCTAGGAAAGCAGGACATCATAAGTGGGAAGCTTCAGGTCATCCTTAGTGTTTCCAATCTAAGTTAGAAGGCTGACTTAAGGAGAACCTGAACCTAAAGCCACGGTGAAAGTTTCACCTGAAACTAATTTTCTTCAGCAGTTCAGCTAACATATTTTTCTTCAACATACTGTAGTATACCTTCAAAGAGAACACCTGCTTCTCTAAATTCTAATTTGCCTTAACCACCTTATGGTACTTCTCCTGATAAATCAAATGTAAATGAAATTAGTGCACTAAAACAAGCAAAGGAGTGACTTAGATACAAAATTTACATAGCAGTGTACCATAACTCTCTCTCTCTCTCTTAATTTTCATCTCTGAACTAGATTCTTTTCTGATGAACTTAACTGAAATGCAATGGAACTTTGCTGGGAATTCATAGTGCTTATTTTTAGTTGAAAAGATTTACACTGTTAGTTGACAAGATTTACATTGAATCTTGCTCAAACCGAATGTTGCTCAAACTAAACTTATAGAGCAATTAATACATATGAGATTGTCAAAACTAGATTTTTGAGAAATCAAGCTCATTAGACTAGATTTTCTCAAAACTGACTGAATGTAGCTCATCGGTATTCACTCATTCCTTACATAGCGAAGGTACAAACGGTGGCAGAGCACGATTCTCGTCGTGCTTGCGATCTGGGGCCTGCAACTGCACCAACACCATCATCGAAAGAATGCAGATTTCGTCAGGGGCACACGCGGAACCGAGCAAACATAACCCGCACTCGTGAATTTGTGAAACCTAGGGCACGGATCGAGAAATCCCGAGCACAATTCGCTCGCGGATCGGATGAAACGGAGGGGATAAAGAGGATGCTTACAGCCTGAGCTTGTGGCTGACGTCGCGGCTGTAGCTGTAGTAGGTGCTCCGGAGGTGGGCCTTCATGGCTTGAAGTGCTCTGATCGGGCGGTGGGCGGCCATCCATGGCGGAGGGGGCAAGTGGAGCTGGTCATGGTACCTCAGTAAGAGTCACCAACCGCAGCTAAAGAGTCCCACCTCCCGAGCACCTACTGCAACTTCATCTGCGACGTGGGCCACAGTCTTAGGCTGTAAGCATCCTCTTTATCCCCTCCAATTCATCGAACCCGCGAGCGAATTGTACTTGGGTTTTCCCGATCTGTGCCCTACGTTTCACGAATTCGTGGGCGTGAGTTACGTTTGCTCGGTTATGTGTGTGCGCTTGACGAAATCTGCAATCTTTTGATGCTGTTGTTGCTGCTGCTGTAGGCCCCAAATTACAACCGCGTCAGGAATCGTCTTCTTCCACCGTTTCTACCCCCACGCCATCAGGAACGAGTGAGTACTGAGGAGCTTGATTCAGTAACTTTTGAGAAAATCTTGTCTGATGAGGTGATTCCTCAAAAATCTAGTTTTGACAATCTCGTCTATATTAGTTGTTGTGAAAGTCCAGTTTCAGAAACATTCAATTTGACCAAGACTCAGTGTATACTAATAGTGTAAATCTTTTCAATTAACAATGTAAGCACTATGAATTTCCAGCAAAGTTTCTTTGCATTTCAATTAACTCCATCAGAAGAGAATCTGGCTCAAAGATGATAATTAACAGAGAGAGCTGTGGTATACTGCAGTGTAAATTTTGTATCTAAGACACTCCTGTCCTTGTTTTGGTGCACGAATTTCATTTACATTTGATTTCTCAGGAGAAGTACCAGAAGGTGGTTAAGGCAAATGAGAAGCTGGAGAAGCAGGTGTTGTCTCTGAAGGTATACTGCGGTATGCTGAAGAAAAATATCTTAGCTAAAGAAATGTTACTTTCAGGTGAACCATTTCACCGTGGCTTCAGGTTCAGGTTCTCCTTAACCCAGCCTTCTAACAGAGAGTGACAACACTAAGCTTCCCATTGAGGAAGCGCACTAGCAGGGAGCTCGGTGCGCGACCCATGTACGCCCTCTCTTCAACATGCCACACCATCTGTGCCGCACAGAGGAGAGAAAGGGGCCGGCGTTGGTATAGGTGATGGAGGCCGACTGTGGGGGCTCTGGCAAGGGGGCGGAGGCCATACGCATCATGCAGGGATGCAGCGGCGGCGCTGTTCCTGCGTGCTGGGGCCTGGTAGCATACGGCAGATGCGGTTGGGGAAGCTTCCGATGGTGGCGACGGGGAAGGAGGAAGGTGGAGACGGACTGATTAGTACGAGAATTATATGTATGAGGGGGCTTTGCAAAAAATAATTGAACTACAACCCAACATGCTTTTTTGGACGGAGGGAGTATTATATTTTGTATCACCTATGTTTTCTCAGATGATCCGAACATTGTTTGAACAATTGGAATAAAAAGTATCTCTGTTTGTTTTCTCTGAAAAATACTATGTATTATGTTCCTCTTATTAACCATATATCTATGATTTTATCATGATCATACTAGGAACAATCTCTGGTAGACTACAAGTCCTAGAAGGATTAAAACTCCAAGACCAAAATTGAGGCTAATTGATACATAGTTTCAATTATGTGCAACCTGATTGCGGTTTCAACATGGTGATAATGTGAAATCGACCATTGTTAGTTAGGGATTTATTTAATAATTATATACATTGCTCCTTTGCTATAAGTAAAATAGAAATATCCTTGAAGTCTTTCGTCTGGCTGGCGGATTGTGATCCCTGATTAATTATGCTTTTTCTGTCAACGTTTGTATATGATTACATTTATGTTTTAGCACCTTTTGTTAGTTTAGTTAATTAGCACCTTCTATTATTTTAGTTCATTATCAACTTCTCGTCATGTTAATGTTTGAGTTATTTATCATTAGGACCATGCCTTGAATAACTACACTTCATGGAATAGTGTTAATGCACATGTGCGACTTAAGTTCTAGAAATTCTTCCAAAATGCATTCTTCAGACATCAGTCATAAGAACATAATTAACATGTAATGCTTTATATCAAACCAAGATATATTGGCCTAGGTTTAGATTCTTGTCCAATATATCTCAATTCATGAAATATAATTTTTTGCAAGCTATATCCTCTGATGTACCATTGTTTCATGCATTGTATTTCATCATGTATTAGAAAGAAGCCTTTGTTACAATGCAAATTTTGCATTTGATTTCACTAAAATAACGATGCAGGTGCATGGAAAGCATCTAGCTGGTCTGCTCCCAACACTAGACATGAACTCACACTCAGTTATCTCTCAAGTATGTCCCTTCTCTGTATTGTCCTAAAGTTCAAATCTAATGGGGATGGTTTAAATATGGAAAACTGAAACAAAATGTGGAGGTCTCCATTCAGCTTGAGGTAGTAAATGAGCTCCTATATCTAATAAAATTTATTGCCTTGGCATGTTACTAACTCTAGATTTTAAATATGATGTTCTTGAGATGTACTTCTAGGAAATATTTTTTTTAGTCTTTTTGTTTTTATCCAATAAAACTATTGAAGTAGGTGTGATTCATAGTTTTTTATAACAGGGCTAATATGTTGTGATTCAGAACATCCAAAACAAGTTATGCCATGGCTACTCTAATCAATCATAAGAATCAGATATTTGCCTATTGAGTTTTCTAATGTCAATTTGGAAAGTAGATTACTTAGCCTTGTTATATGCATTGAATAATGAGTAGATCCATTGCTGCATAATTGGCATCCACGGTTTGTATGGGTCCGTGGACACCACCTGTTGATGAGGCAAACTAATTTCTCACTATTCGGTTATTCTTATGTTGCAGGAAAGACCAAATGATGCTAGACTATATTGCTTTTTGTAGTATAAATTTTTATGGGAGGAATCTGATTCCAACCAACAAACAAAAAAAGGCTCGGTCCTTCATATGAGGTAAACCGTTGCGTTCAAGTAGCATCAACCTTTGTGCATATTTGCTCTTCATGCAAAATCATTGGGTTGTTACTAGGACTGGGAGTACCTCATTTATGGTGGCCTCACTGATCTTATGCATGTGCTTATTTTTATTGTCCATATCTTTATTTGTACTAATTCAAGTAAATTTAATTTATCTATTGGCTTAATATGTCTTAGGTATTGATAGAGTAATATTTCGTTACTTGATTAATGGTCAAACATACCACTTTAGTATCTTTCTATAGGTGCCTCAAAATTGTGCAGTTGATCATAGCATATTGCTACTCGGATAAAAATGTCTTAGTGCTCTACATTGAAGCTATCATATATAGTTTAATTATTTTAAGCATTCATCACCAAAACTACATTTTGGGAGTGAAAGGCTTCACAGAATTTAAAATATTTTAAGCGTTCATCAACTAAACTATTTTAAGCATGACATTGTCCTTGCTCTGTGCCTCGATGACGTCAAAAAGGAGAAGGATACGTTCGAGGAGGTCCTGCACAATACACCGGTATCTGGAGGTGGAGAGCATTCAGTTAATCGTGCCATACGTGGTGTAGTTCGTGTAAGAGAGGGATCATGCTGATGTAAGCTTTGTGTGGGAGTAGCTACTGTTCGAGGTGCTCACGAAGACATTCCTCATGATGTTGGACTAAAACTGCTCTGAATACTATATGTACTCTGTTGTTTTACTTTATCACATTCATGTCTTGAGTAAAAATCATTGTCCATTAACATCGAGTAGATATATACAACATATGATGATAAGTTTTTTTTTGCTTGAGTAGGGCTCATAAATAATTGTGTGCCTCACAACACTATGATATGATTTAAGGAAATAATTTTCTGCACATATACTAATGTACCACTTTGCCTTGCCGCTTTCTGCTGAGGTTTATGTTTTCTATACTTTTCAAGTTAAGGAATATGAAGAAACAAGGACAACGTTGGTCCATGATACGTCTCCGTCGTATCTACTTTTCCAAACACTTTTGCCCTTATTTTGGACTCTAACTTGTATGATTTGAATGGAACTAAACTAACCCGGACTGACGCTATTTTCAGCAGAATTGCCATGGTGTTATTTATGTGCAGAAACAAAAGTTCTCGGAATGACCTGAGACTCCACGGAGCGTCTTTTTGGAAATAATAAAAAATATTGGCAAAAGATCAAGACCAGGGGGCCCACACCCTAGCCACGAGGGTGGGGGCGCGCCTGCCCCCCTGGGCGCGCCCCTACCTCGTGGGCCCCATAGAGCTCCTCCGACCTCAACCCCAACTCTATATATTCACTTTCGGTGAGAAAAAAATAAAAGAGAAGGATTCATCGCATTTTACGATATGGAGCCACCGCCAAGCCCTAAAACCTCTCGGGAGGGCTGATCTGGAGTCCGTTCGGGGCTCCGAAGAGGGGAATCCGTTGCCATCATTATCATCAACCATCCCCCATCACCAATTTCATGATGCTCACCGCCGTCCGTGAGTAATTCCATCGTAGGCTTGCTGGACGGTGATGGGTTGGATGAGATTTATCATGTAATCGAGTTAGTTTTGTTAGGGTTTGATCCCTAGTATCCACTATGTTCTGAGATTGATGTTGCTATGACTTTGCTATGCTTAATGCTTGTCACTAGGGCCCGAGTGCCATGATTTCAGATCTGAACCTATTATGTTTTCATCAATATATGAGAGTTCTTGATCCTATCTTGCAAGTCTATTGTCACCTACTATGTGTTATGATCCGGCAACCCCGAAGTGACAATAATCGGGACCACTCCCGATGATGACTGTAGTTTGAGGAGTTCATGTATTCACTATGTGTTAATGCTTTGGTCCGGTACTCTATTAAAAGGAGGCCTTAATATCCCTTAGTTTCCGCTAGGACTCCGCCGCCACGGGAGGGTAGGACAAAAGATGTCATGCAAGTTCTTTTCCATAAGCACGTATGACTATATTTGGAATACATGCCTACTTTACATTGATGAATTGGAGCTAGTTCTGTGTCACCCTAGGTTATGACTGTTATATGATGAACCACATCCGGCATAATTCTCTATCACCGATCCATTGCCTACGAGATTTCCATATATTGTTCTTCGCTTATTTACTTTTCCGTTACTATTGTTACAATCACTACAAAATACCAAAAACGTTACTTTTGCTATCATTACCTTTTGCTACCGTTACCACTACTATCATATTACTTTGCTACTAAATACTTTGCTGCAGATATTAAGTTTTCAGGTGTGGTTGAATTGACAACTCAGCTGCTAATACTTGAGAATATTCTTTGGCTCCCCTTGTGTCGAATCAATAAATTTAGGTTGAATACTCTACCCTCGAAAACTGTTGCGATCCCCTATACTTGTGGGTTATCAAGACTATTTTCTGGCGCCGTTGCCGGGGATCATATATCTATTCTTTGAGTCACTTGGGATTTATATCTGCTTATCATTATGAAGAACTTGAAAGATCCAAGAACCAAGACTTATCCCTCAACTATGAGGGGAGGTAAGGAACTGCCATCTAGCTCTGCACTTGATTCACCTTCTGTTTTGAGTAAGCTTGCGACACCTAAACCTGCTTCTGCTATTCATTCTGATATGTCACATGTTATTGATGATGCCACTTCTGCTATGCATGATACTTATGATGAAACTACTTCTATGCTTGATACTACTGTGCCACTTGGAGAATTTCTTGATGAACAACTTGCTAGGGTTAGAGAGAATGAAATTATTGAAACTGATAATATTGATGAAAGTGATGATGAAGACTCTCACCCTAATAAATATGAATTGCCTGTTGTGCCTGAGGGTTATGTTCTGGATGAAGAATCTGCTAGAGCTATTCTTGCTTGCAATGATAGATATGATCTAAAGAGGTTATTAGCTAAATGGAAGCATCAATCCCTTAATGCTAGAATGAAACCTGACCCTGCTTTTTCTACTTCACCTATCTGTGTTACTGATAAGGACTATGAATTCTCTGTTGATCCTGATATAATTACTTTGGTTGAATCTGATCCTTTTTATGGCTATGAATGTGAAACTGTTGTGGCACATCTTACTAAATTAAATGATATATCTACCCTGTTCACTAACGATGAGAGAACTCGCTACTTTTATATCCTTAAAATATTTCCGTTCTCATTAAAGGGTGATGCTAAGATATGGTTTAATTCTCTTGAGCCTGGTTGTGTGCGTAGTCCCTAGGATATGATTTATTACTTCTCTGCTAAATATTCCCCTGCTCATAAGAAACAAGCTGCCTTAAGGGATATATATAATTTTGTGCAAATTGAAGAAGAGAGTCTCCCACAAGCTTGGGGGAGGCTTCTCCAATTACTTAATGCTTTGCCTGATCATCCTCTTAAGAAAAATGAAATACTTGATATCTTTTATAATGGACTAACCGATGCTTCCAGAGATTACCTGGATAGTTGTGCTGGTTTTGTTTTCAGGAAAAGAACACCGGATGAAGCTGAAATTCTATTAAATAATATGTTGACTAATGAAAATAATTTGACACTTCCTGAGCCTATTCCTAAACCAACTCCGAAGAAGAGGGGTATTCTATTTCTCAGTCCAGAAGATATGCAAGAGGCAAAGAAATCTATGAAAGAAAAAGGTATTAAAGCTGAAGATGTTAAGAATTTACCTCCTATTGAAGAAATACATGGTCTTAATTTACCGCCTGTCAAAGAAATGCATAATTTTAATCCATCTCCTATTTAAGAAATACATGGTCCTGATAAGCCGACACAGTTAGTAAAGGTAAATTCTCTCTATAGATATGATAAAGTTGAAATCCCATTTACTAAGTTTGCTAGCCCATGCTTAGATGAGTTTAATAAATTTATGGTTAAGCAAGAAGATTTCAATGCTTATTTTGGTAGAGAATTAAAACGCAGTGCTGATATGCTTGAACACTTGGGTGATTATATGGCTAATGTCAAAGGTGAACTTAAACTTATTAGTAAACATGCTTCTATGGTTACCACTCAAGTAGAACAAGTACTTAAAGCTCAAAATGATTTTCTCAATGAATTGAATAGTAAGAATAATGACTTTGCTGTTAGAGTGGCTACTAGAACTGGTAAAATGACTCAGGAACCTTTGTATCCTGAAGGTCATCCTAAGAGAATTGAGCAAGATTCTCAGAGAAATAATATAGATGCACCTAGTCCTTCTAAAAGGAAGAATGATAGGACTTTGCATGCTTCTAGTGAACCTATTACCGAAACACTTGAGAATCCAAATGATATTTCTATTTCTGATGCTGAAACACAATCTGGTAATGAACCTGAAACTAGTGATAATGTTAATGATAATGTTCATGTTGATGCTCAACCTAGCAATGATAATGATATAGAAATTCAACCTGCTGTTGATCTTGATAACCCACAGTCAAAGAATCAACGTTATGATAAGAGAGACTTTGTTGCTAGGAAACATGGTAAAGAAAGAGAACCATGGGTTTAGAAACCCATGCCTTTCCTCCCAAACCATCCAAGAAAAAGGATGATGAGGATTTTGAGCGCTTTGCTGAAATGATTAGACCTATCTTTTTGCGTATGCGATTAACTGATATGCTTAAAATGAATCCTTATGCTAAGTACATGAAAGAAATTGTTACTAATAAAACAAAGATACCGGAAGCTGAAATTTCCACCATGCTTGCTAATTATACTTTTAAAGGTGGAATACCAAAGAAACTTGGAGATCCGGGAGTACCCACTATACCATGCTCCATTAAAAGAAACTATGTAAAACTGCTTTATGTGATCTTGGAGCCGGTGTTAGTGTTATGCCTCTCTCTTTATATCATAGACTTGATTTGAATAAGTTGACACCTACTGAAATATCTTTGCAAATGGCTGATAAATCAACTACTATACCTGTCGGTATTTGTGAGGATGTGCCTGTTGTGGTTGCAAACGTTACTATTTTAACGGACTTTGTTATTCTTGATATTCCCGAGGACGATAGTATGTCTATTATTCTTGGAAGACCCTTTTTGAATACTGCAGGGGCTGTTATTGATTGCAACAAAGGCAATGTCACTTTTCATGTTAATGGTAATGAGCATATGGTACACTTTCAGAGGAAACAACCTCAAGTTCATAGTATCAATTCTATTGGAAAAATTCCATCAATTATTTTTGGAGGTTTTGAATTTCCTCTTCCTACTGTCAAGAAGAAATATGATATTCTTATTGTTGGGGATGTGCATATCCCCGTTGAGGTAACCTAGTGTTATTTGAAAATTCTCTGGTTCCATGTTATTCGGAATGAGTTTGTTAACAAGACTTGATCAAACTTGTTAATGGATTCTTTTTGATGATCATGGGATGGATGAATTTAGAAAACACAACTCTTTGTACCCTCCTTTACTTTTTGTTATTCATATTAAATAAAGTTGAAATAGTATTTTCTGTCTGTTATCTGAATTATCTGTGCAATATAAAAATATCCTGAAAATAAAAGTTCTCCAAATGCCCTGAAATTTAAATATGATTTTTTCTGGAATATTTGAGAATATTTGGCACTGAGAACACAACAAGGGGGCATCCACCTGGCCAAGAGGGTGGAGGGCGCGCCCTACCCCCTGGGCGTGCCCCCTGCCTCCTGGGCCCATGATGGCCCTCCTTCACTTATTCCTGCACCCACACACTCCTTCCTCCCACAAACACCATTATCCAGTTCAAACCCGAGTCCAAGCTCATTTTGTTGCCATTTTCGATCTCCTTGCTCAAAGCACCTCTCACAAAACTGCTTGGGGGGATTGTTCCTTGGTATGTGACTCCTCCATTGGTGCAATTAGTTTTCGTTCTAGTGCTTTACTCATTGCAAATTTGTGCTGCCTAGGTGACCCTGTTCTTGAGCTTGCATGTCAAATTTATGTGGTTCCAAGTAGTTCTAATGCATGATATAGGCTCTAGGCACTTGTAGGAGTAGTTGCTACCAATTTTGTTGAGTTTGGTTCGCTTTTATTTTGAAGTTACTAAAAATTTCAGAATTTTTCAGAAAATAATGAAGAGATTTTTGAGGGGCTCGTCGAGCCGAAGCTCGAAGGAAAAGCAAAATGAAGAAGCAAAGAAGCCCAAATATAATCTGCCTCGCACCGCGGAGGTTCAGCCGTGTGAATGGCCCTCCGATGATTTCTTGAGAGCAACCGGGATTTATGATGATTTTTATGAATTAGCAAAGAATGCAGGCCTCACCGACTTCCTTTGCGACCAACGCGAACAGTATCTCTTACTCACCAATATCTTTGTGCAAAACTTCTACTATTATCCTAGGGAATCACCTCCTTCAGTAGAGTTTCATTTATATGATGTGGTTAAGAAGATGTCACTATATGAATTTTGCAGGGTTTGCAAAATACCTTTCGAGGGTAGCTTAGAGGAACCACATCGTAAAGATGTGGATGGGTTTATTGACACTATCACTGTAGGGGAAACTAGGAAGGTTTCCGATGTAAGAATCACTAGTATACAGTTTCCTGTTTTATGCTACTTTGCAATATTTGCTAGTCGTTGCTTAATTGGTCGCGGAAATTGTGGAAACCTTAGTGTTCCTGATATTTTTATTTTGTTCCATGGTTTATTTCATGACGACTCTGTTAGTATGTGCGGTATTATTACTAAACGGTTAAGTCTGAACCGTACAAAGGGCCCCATCTTTGGTGGTATCTATGCTTCACGCCTTGCTGCATACTATAACATACCCATTAGGCACTATGAAAAAGAAGAAAAATTGCTGCCTATTATTTATTTAGATTATAAGAGTATGGTAGCGCATGATTTTATTATAAAGAATAGGGAAGGGGAGCTTAAATACAAATTGTTCTTTGATAAACGTCATCCTGAGACTATCACCTTGCCTGCTCCTTCCTTGTTTGATTTATCTACAGGCCAGTACCTCGTCTCGCCAGAGGACATTCACGCTTACCGGAACCCTACATCAGCCACAGAGCCAGAGTCGGAACCACAAGTTGATCCTCCACGACAGTCTAATTACCAGTGGGATCCGGAGATGATTGCCAACCAGTGGCAATCAGAGTCTTCTTCTTCGCAGCACGACCCCAACTATTATTATGGATATCCGCCAGGCCAACCGTGGCCATAGACCAACTTAGGCCAAAAGCCTAAGCTTGGGGGAGTACGTATTTCTCACCGACATTACATTCATGTTCACATACTCATTGCTAGATGTCGGTGCTCATACTTTTTCATTGTAATATCCATGCTAGTTTATTTTCTCTTTTTATGCTTTCTTCTTGTGTGCTTAATAAATCTTAAGAAAAATAAAAATAAAATTAGTTGTAGCTTTTAGCTAGTTTTACTTTCCATGCTTGTAGTAGTAATTAAAAAGAAAACTCAAAAAGATTTCCTGTTCTTCTTTTGCTTGTTGGGAGCTTTCTCGTGTAAATAGTTTTATTTCTTTTCTTTAGGGGTCAATAGGAGAAGACCATAATTAAATTTTTGAAGTGGCTCTTATATGCATTATTGTTGATCTGAAAAAAGAGCCCATATTGCCTTGTCTTCTCCTGTTTATTGAATGCTTGCAGATTCCAGCCTAGTCCAATGCATGTGCACTATTATTATTATTCACATTGTTCGGTCGTGCAAGTGAAAGGCAATAATGATGATTATATGATGAACTTATTGAGATGAGAAAAGCTGGTATGAACTCGACCTCTCTTGTTTTTGTAAATATGATTAGTTCATCGTTCCTGATTCAGCCTATTATGAATAAACATGTTTGCAATGACAACTAGAGATCATAGTTGCTTATGCCATGCTTAATTAGCTAGGAGCTTATAATGGTTTACCTTGCATGCCAACATGCTTTTAAAATGGTTGTGATGTGGTATGATAGGGTGGTATCCTCTTTTGAACGATTCGAGTGGCTTGACTTGGCACATGTTCACACATGTAGTTGAAACAAAATCAACATAGCCTCTACGATATTTATGTTCATGGTGCATTATATCCTACTCATGCTTGCATTCGGTGTCGATTAATTTTAATGCATGTTCATGACTGTTGTCGCTCTCTAGCTGGTCGCTTCCCAGTCTTTTTCTAGCCTTCACCTGTACTAAGCGGGAATACTGCTTATGCATCCAATCCCATAAACCCCAAAGTTATTCCATATGAGTCCACCATACCTACCTATATACGGTATCTACCTGCCGTTCCAAGTAAATTTGTATGTGCCAAACTCTAAACCTTCTAATAAATATCCCGTTTTGTATGCTCGAATAGTTCATGTATCAACTAGGGCTGTCCGTATCTTCCATGTTAGGTGGGTTATTCTCAAGAGGAGTGGACTCCGCTCCTCACTCACGAGAAAATGGCTGGTCACCGGGATGCCCAGTCCCATGCTTTATGCAAACTAAATCAAAATAATTGCAAACAAAACTCCCCCTGGGACTCTTGTTAGTTGGAGGCACTCGTTGTTTCGAGCAAGCCATGGATTGATGCTTGTTGGTGGAGGGGGAGTGTAAACTTTACCATTCTGTTTGGGAATCACCTCTAATGTGTGTAGCATGGAAGATATCGCCATCTCTTGGTTGTTATGTTGACAATGAAAGTATACCGCTCAAAATATTATTCATCTCTATTCCAAAACTGAGCTCTGGCACCTCTACAAATCCCTGCTTCCCTCTGCGAAGGGTCTATCTATTTACTTTTATGTTGAGTCATCATCCTCTTATTAAAAAGCACCAGTTGGAGAGCACCGCTGTCATTTGCATTCATTACTGTTAGTTTACATTGAGTATGACTTGACTGGATCTCTTCTACCATGAATTATAATGTCTAGTCAGTCCTTGATCTTTAAAGGTGCTCTGCATTTATGTTTTGCGGTCTCAGAAAGGGCTAGCGAGATACCATCTTGTTATATCATATTATGATTGTTTTGAGAAAGTGTTGTCATACGAGATTTATTATTATTGCTCGCTAGTTTATTATGCCATTGATATGAGTAAACATGAGACCTAAGCGTTATTGTGAATATGGTTAGTTTATAATCTTTGCTGAAAACTTGAATGTTGGCTTTACATATTTACAGCAACAAGAGCAAATCGAGTTTGTAAAAGTTTTTCTTTATCAATTTCATTTTGTCAACTGAATTGCTTGAGGACAAGCAAAGATTTAAGCTTGGGGGAGTTGATACGTCTTCGTCGTATCTACTTTTCCAAACACTTTTGCCCTTGTTTTGGACTCTAACTTGCATGATTTGAATGGAACTAACCCGGACTGACGATGTTTTCAGCAGAATTGCCATGGTGTTATTCATGTGCAGAAACAAAAGTTCTCGGAATGACCTGAAACTCCATGCATCTTCTTTTTGGAAATAATAAAAAATACTAGAAAAAGATCAAGACCAGGGGCCCACACCCTAGCCACAAGGGTGGGGGGCACGCCCCCTACCTCATGGGCCCCCTGGAGCTCCTCCGACCTCAATCCATATCTATATATTCACTTTCGGGGAGAAAAAAATAAAAGAGAAAGATTCATCGCGTTTTACGATACGGAGCCGCCGCCAAGCCCTAAAACCTCTCGGGGGGGGGGTGATCTGGAGTCCGTTCGGGGCTCCGGAGAGGGGAATCCGTCGCCATCGTCATCATCAACCATCCTCCATCACCAATTTCATGATGCTCACCGCCGGGCGTGAGTAATTCCATCGTAGGCTTGCTGGACGGTGATGGGTTGGATGAGATTTATCATGTAATCGAGTTAGTTTTAATAGGTTTGATCCCTAGTATCCACTATGTTCTGAGATTGATGTTGCTATGACTTTGCTATGCTTAATGCTTGTCACTAGGGCCCGAGTGCCATGATTTCAGATCTGAACCTATTATGTTTTCATCAATATATGAGAGTTCTTGATCCTATCTTGCAAGTCTATAGTCACCTACTATGTGTTATGATCCAGCAACCCCGAAGTGACAATAATCGGGACCACTCCCGGTGATGACCGTAGTTTGAGGAGTTCATGTATTCACTATGTGTTAATGCTTTGGTCCGGTACTCTATTAAAAGGAGGCCTTAATATCCCTTAGTTTCCGCTAGGACCCCGCTGCCACGGGAGGGTAGGACAAAAGATGACATGCAAGTTCTTTTCCATAAGCACGTATGACTATATTCGGAATACATGCCTACATTACATTGATGAATTGGAGCTAGTTCTGTGTCATCCTAGGTTATGACTGTTACATGATGAACCACATCCGGCATAATTCTCTATCACCGATCCATTGCCTATGAGCTTTCCATATATTGTTCTTCGCTTATTTACTTTTTCGTTGCTATTGTTACAATCACTACAAAATACCAAAAACACTACTTTTGCTATCATTACCTTTTGCTACCGTTACCACTACTATCATATTACTTTGCTACTAAATACTTTGCTGCAGATCTTAAGTTTCCAGGTGTGGTTGAATTGACAACTCAGCTGCTAATACTTGAGAATATTCTTTGGCTCCCCTTGTGTCGAATCAATAAATTTGGGTTGAATACTCTACCCTCGAAAACTGTTGCGATCCCCTATACTTGTGAGTTATCAGTCCATATAGCCCTACCTTTCATTCATTGTCGGGTGAGTTCACTTCCCTCTATATTAGGTAATACACATTATACAATTATTCGGTCATACTTAATACATGAGAGATGTACAAAGATAATGTTCGTCCAAAATGCACCACATAGTTTTTTCTGGCAGTAAATAATTTGTTGATGTATAAGTATTACCAAATCAGATTATCAGATTAATAAATCTACCACTCTCTCCCTTTTAGCTGTAGTTCTGGTCAGGCTTTTAACCTGAAACTACTTGAGGTGAGAAAATATATTAAACAAACTTTATGTTTTTTTGTACATTCTCCCTTATATATAAAAAGGATAACAAAATGCTATGAAACACAATCCTTGCAACCTTTTGTGTTCTCTTTCAGCTTATCACTTGGCGGGCTGGACTATACCCATTGTTTGAATATGAGTCTGGAGTTTGTAAATCACCATGATAGCTATTGCATAGCCAACATGGTCGTTGTATCACTATTTGTATTGATAAATGAGGAAAACTAAAAATCTAATGGGTCAGAGGAGGTAAAACAAAGGCAAGAAGTTGAGCGTATCCTGCTGCAACTCACTACTTAATCCATTTCTCATGGTTCTATGATTTGTCATTGCATGTATCTGTTTCATATAATATTAGTTGCAGCTAATATGGTCATCAATTTCACCAATGTCCATAAGATAATAATATATCCATCGAGATGTGCAATGAAACATCAAAGGTATGCCCCTATGTTTCATCCAGATTTCTTTTAAGGGTCCCCTGTTTGAGTGTATGTTTTACTGAGCAGCCTAATTTGCAATTTAAACTATGGAATGTGGTCACCCAAATGGGATTATTCTGATTGATCACCTCATTTTTTGTTTTCAGTAATAAAATTTATCCTATTTACGGAACATGATGTGTTGTCATATTCTAATTTGTCACCTCATTTTCTATTTCCAACATTACTGTTTAAATATCATGAACCTTATCGTGTATAAAAAATAACAAAAAACATGACTACTCTAGGTAGACTTTTAAATTTTACCATATTACTATGTAAATATTTATTTTAATATGTGTTTGCATTCTCATGAGAGTACCTCTTGCTAAACCACTTTCATTTCCCTTTATTGTTACTGATGTTGCTGATTGGCTTAATTGGTTATAGATGATGAGTATTACTATAATAGGAAGGCTTGCGGCACCATTATCTTGAGAAAGAGTTTAATCCTTGTGTTTTTTTGTAACTCTTTAGCTATAGTTATAGTCATGGACCTCATGGTAAAGATTCTGTTTTGAAACTTGAGTCATGTTTGTTATCTTTTTGTTGAATATATATTCCGCACTTCTCAAACTAGACTGATCATATACTAAAGGAAAAAATGTGAATGATTTTGTTGTAGTTCGGAGTACTACTAGCATTGCCACAATGACAGCTGGAGCCGGCCCCACCTCAAGTGATCGCCTTGCCCATTTACCTACTACAAATACAAGTTGCACATGAGGATTATGGGTAGATGATGTTTGTGGCACATGCAAGTCATCTCTTCCGCCTACCTCCCTCTTAATGCTCTCCATTTTCTCCCCTCCCTCCTTTTTCCTCCCTCTTTCGTTCCTCTGCATTGCGACCTAGATGATTTATTGAAAGTGCGTTAAGTCGACTAGAGGGGGGTGAATAGACGAATTTTATGAATTCTTCACCGAGGAATTTCTGGGTGAGGAAATTCCTGAGCGAAGAACTACTTGCAGCGGAATAAGTACTCAGAAGTAAACATAACAGAACATGAGCATGGTCTTCATGATGAAATGAAAACAAGTGCAGAGTACAGAAAGCGTAAGCACAGGATAAAACAGAATGAAGACAAATAGACTGAAGAAATTGAGCTGAGGAATTAGAGAAAGTCTTCAGTCAAAGTCTTCAAACAGATGTGAACAAGCACACAACATAGAAATGAGGAAATGGAAGGGTTGAGGAAATGGAACCAGTTAGCTCGGTGAAGACAATGATTTGGTAGACCAGTTCCAACTGCTGTGACAATTGTACGTCTGGTTAGGGCGGCTAGGTATTTAAACCTGAGGACATGATAACCCACAAGTATAGGGGATCGCAACAGTTTTTGATAAGTAAGAGTGTCGAACCCAACGAGGAGCTAAAGGCAGAGCAAATATTCCCTCAAGTTCTATCGACCACCGATACAACTCTACGAACGCTTGATGTTCGCTTTACCTAGAACAAGTATGAAACTAGAAGTACTTTGTAGGTGTTGTTGGATAGGTTTGCAAGATAATAAAGAGCATGTAAATAAAAAGTAGGGGCTGTTTAGATAAAGACACAACTAAGTTAGTTTTATTAAAGAGCTTTTTGTTACGAGAAAGTTATTTGTCCCTAGGCAATCGATAACTAGACCGGTAATCATTATTGTAATTTTATTTGAGGGAGAGGCATAAGCTAACATACTTTCTCTACTTGGATCATATGCACTTATGATTGGAACTCTAGCAAGCATCCGCAACTACTAAAGATCATTAAGGTAAAACCCAACCATAGCATTGAAGTATCAAGTCCTCTTTATCCCATACGCAAACAACCTACTTACTCGGGTCTGTGCTTCTGTCACTCACGCCACCCACCATAAGCAAATCATGAACATATTGCAACACCCTACAACGGGAATCCCTCATGCTTGCGCGACATGGAGAGCACCATAAGACAGCACTAATAATAAAACATGCAACTCAAACCAATCACGATCACCAAATAACCCATAGGACAAAACGGATCTACTCAAACATCATAGGATAGCCATACATCATTGGGAAATAATATATAGTGTTGAGCACCATGTTTAAGTAGAGATCACAGAGGGTAGGAGAGAGGTTACACCACTGCATAGAGGGGGGAAGAGTTGGTGATGCTGGCGGTGAAGTTGTTGGTGAAGATTGCGGTGATGATGATGCCCCCCGGTGGCACTCCGGTGCCACCGGAAGCGAGGGGGAGAGAGCTCGCCTCCTCCTTATTCTTCCTTGACCTCCTCCCTAGATGGGAGAAGGGTTTCCCCTCTGGTCCTTGGTCTCCATGGCGTGGGAGGGGCAAGAGCCCCTCTGAGATTGGATCTGTCTCTCTGTCTCTCTTTGTTTCTGCGTTCTCAGATTCTGCCCTTTCACCGTTTCTTATATTCCCGGAGATCCGTAACTCCGATTGGGCTGAAATTTTAACACGATCTCTATCCGGATATTATATTTCTTGCAACGAAAGAAGGGCACCAACCGCCTTACGGGGTGGCCACGAGGGTCAGGGGCTCGCCCAGGGGGGTGGGGCACGCCCCCTGCCTCGTGCCTCCCTCGGGCACCGTCTCGCGTGGATTTTTCTTCCCAAAATCATATATATTCCAAAAAAATCTCCGTCAGTTTTTATCCCATTTGGACTCCGTTTGATATGGATATTCTGCGAAACAAAAAACATGCAACAAATAGGAACTAGCACTGGGCACTGGATGAATATGTTAGTCCCAAAAATAGTATAAAAAGTTGCCAAAAGTATATGAAAGTTGTAGAATATTGGCATGGAACAATAAAAAATTATAGATACGACGGAGACGTATCAGCATCCCCAAGCTTAATTCCTTCTCGTCCTCGAGTAGGTAAATGATAAAAAAATAATTTTTGATGAGGAATGCTACCTAGCATAATCTTGATCATGTATCTAATCATCGCATGAATATTAAGATACGAGTGATTCAAAGCAATAGTCTATCATTTGACATAAAAACAATAATACTTCAAGCCCACTAATAAAGCAATCATGTCTTTTCAAAATAACAAGGCCAAAGAAAGTTATCCCTACAAAATCATATAGTCTGGCTATGCTCCATCTTCACCACACAAAATATTCACATCATGCACAACCCCGATGAGAAGCCGAGCAATTGGTTCATACTTTTTAATGCGCTTCATCATTTTCAACCCTCACACAATACATGAGCGTGAGCCATGGATATAGCACTATAGGTGGAATAGAATGGTGGTCGTGGAGAAGACAAAAAGGAGAAGATAGTCTCACATCAACTAGGCGTATCAACAGGCTATGGAGATGCCCATCAATTGATGTCAATGTGAGGAGTAGGGATTGCCATGCAACGGATGCACTAGAGCGATAAGTGTACGAAAGCTCAAACTGAAACTAAGTGGGTGTGCATCCAACTTGCTTGCTCATGAAGACCTCGGGCATTTGAGGAAGCCCATCATCGGAATATACAAGCCAAGTTCTATAATGAAAATTCCCACTAGTATATGAAAGTGATAACTCAAGAGACTCTCTATATGAAGAACATGGTGCTACTTTGAAGCACAAGTGTGGTAAAAGGATAGTAACATTGCCCCCTTTTTCTCTTTTTTTTGCGGGCTTCTTTGGCCCCCTTTTTTATTTAGGCTTCTTTGGCCTCTCCTTTTTTTGGCGGGCAATGCTCTAATAATGATGATCATCACACTTTTATTTACTTACAACTCAATATTACAACTCGATACTAGAACAAAGATATGACTCTATATGAATGCCTCCGGCGGTGTACCAGGATGTGCAATGATCTAGCGTAGCAATGACATCAAAAAATGGACAAGCCATGAAAACATCATGCTAGCTATCTTACGATTATGCAAAGCAATATGACAATGAATGCTCAAGTCATGTATATGATGATGATGGAAGTTGCATGGAAATATATCTCAGAATGGATATGAAAATGCCATGATAGGTAGGTATGGTGGCTGTTTTGAGGAAGGTATATGGTGGGTTTATGGTACCGGCGAAAGTTGCGCGGTACTAGAGAGGCTAGCAATGGTGGAAGGATGAGAGTGCGTATAATCCATGGACTCAACATTAGTCATAAAGAACTCACATACTTATTGCAAAAGTTTATTAGACCTCGAAGCAAAGTACTACTATGCATGCCCCTAGGGGGATATATTGGTAGGAAAAGACCACCGCTCGTCCCCGACCGCCACTCATAAGGAAGACAATCAATAAATACCTCATGCTCCGACTTTGTTACATAACGGTTCACCATACGTGCATGCTACGGGAATCACAAACCTCAACACAAGTATTTCTACTAATCCAAAACTACCCACTAGCATGACTCTAATATCACCATCTTTATATCGCAAAACTATTGCAAGGAATCAAACATATCATATTCAGTGATCTACAAGTTTTATGTAGGATTTTATGACTAACCATGTGAATGACTAGTTCCTGTCATCTCTCTAAATAGATATAAGTGAAGCAAGAGAGTTTAATTCTTTCTACAAAAGATATGCCCACGCTCTAACAAATATAAGTGAAGTAAAAGAGCATTCGACAAATGGCGGTTTTCTATGTAAAGAGAAACAGGCAATCCAAACTTCAAATGATATAAGTGAAGCACATGAAGCATTCTGTAAAGCCATACTCAAAAGATATAAGTGAAGTGCATAGAGCATTCTATAAAATAAACCAAGGACTATCTCATACCAGCATGGTGCATAAAAGAGAAGTGAAAACTAAATGCAAAAGATGCTCCAAGATTGCACATATCACATGAACGAAACGAATCCGAAAACATACCGATACTTGTTGAAAAAAGAGGGGATGCCTTCCGGGGCATCCCCAAGATTAGACGCTTGCGTCTCCGTGAATATTTACTTGGGTGCCTCGGGCATCCCCAAGCTTGAGCTCTTGCCTCTCTTCCTTCTTCTCACATCGAGACCTTCTCGATCATCGAACACTTCATCCACACAAAACTTCAACAGAAAACTCGGTAAGATCCGTTAGTATAATAAAGCAAATCACTACTCTAAGTACTGTTGCAAACCAATTCATATTTTGTTTTTGCATTGTGTCTACTGTAATATAACTTTTCCATGGCTTAATCCACTGATATAAATCGTTAGTTTCATCAAAACAAGCAAACTATGCATCAAAAACAGAATCTGTCTAAAACAGAACAGTCTGTAACAATCTGAACATTCACCTTACTTCTGATACTTGAAAAATTCTGCCAAAATTAGGAAAAATAAGCAATTTGCATAGAAAGACAGTGCAAAAAGAATCAAAACCATTTGACGTTCCAGTAAAAAAAATGTAAAATCACGCACTACAGCCAAAGTTTCTGTCCTGCACCATACAAACCAACAAGCGTTGTAAACATCCTAAAGGCAAACCTTGGAACATTATTTTTATAATACAATGGAATTGTACAAGGGGATAATTATTTTTATTTAAAAGTTTTTGTAATCAAGATTCATAAAGTTTCCGTGAGCATGAACAAAGTTCAAGGCTAGCTCCCACTTCAACAATGCTTGTCTCTCTCACTTTCACTTTCCTTTTTGAAAAAGTTTTGGGTTCCCCTCTTTATTTTTGTTGTTTTTAAACTATATGGTAGCACTCAGCAAAAATAAACGACTCTCTAAAACTTCCGGGTTGTCTCCCTAGCAACGCTTTCTTTAAAGCCATTAAGCTAGGCATATGGTGCTCAAGTAATGAATCCACCCGGATCCCAAGGTATATCAAAGCCAATTTTAATTAACAATGATTTGTAATTTAGTAGTGAGCAAAAAGTAACATATATCATGCAACAACGAAGTCTAACTCTCTTCCTATGCATCGGCATGTCACAAAAGAACAATTCATGCACACAAAGTAAAGGCCAATGCATAGTATAAACAGTTTCTTGCAATTTTATCATGTGGGAAACATAGAGAGGTGGAGATATAGTTCCTCTCTCATAATAATTGCAAGTAGGAGCAGCAAGCACATGCATATTAGATCTATCAAAATCATCATGTGTAGTAGTAAAAGGCAACCCATCAATATAATCCTTAATAAGCACAAACTTCTCCGATATAGTGTAGTTTGGAGAATTCAAAAAGATAATAGGGCTATCATGTGTGGGTGCAATAGCAACAATTTCATGTTTAACATAAGGAACTATAGCAAGTTCATCTCCATAAGCATAATTCATATTGGCATCTTGGCCACAAGCATAGCAAGCATCATCAAAAAGGGATATTTCAAAAGAATCAACGGGATCATAGCAATTATCATAACATTCATCCTTCGGTAAGCATGAAGGGAAATTAAACAATGTATGAGTTGAAGAGTTACTCTCATTAGAAGGTGGGCACGGGTGATCAATCCGCTCTTCCTCCTTTTGTTCTTTTCTCTCCTCCTCATCTTTTTCATCCAATGAGCTCATAGTTTCATCAATTTCTTCTTCCATAGATTCCTGCAAAATATTAGTCTCTTTTGGGACAGCGGAGACTTTCTCAATAAACACATCACTATCGAAATTGTATTTATAATTCTCATAACAATATTTAAGGATAGCTAAATTTTCAGGTCTGTAGACAACATCATAAAGATTTTCATATTCTTTGAACATAGATTCAATTTCATAAGCACCCATAAAAGCAACAAATTCTTCTATTTGTTCCACATCATAGTAGTCATATATACCTCTAGCATAAGAAGCCAAGGTTTCATTATCATTAAATTCGCATGAAAAGGGAAGGTGTGGAGCCTTCATCCTAGAGCAACAAGTATAATCATATCTCAAGCATAGTTGCCTAGCATACCAATACAACATATAAATTTGATCCCATAATAGTTTCCCTTTTTGAGTCAAGCGATAATCCCTACAGTATTCACGTTGATCCAACGTGTCCCCCATTACCAAATTGAAAGGGGTTTTCTCTGGATTATCAAAGTAGTACATAATATCTGTCACATAACGAGCATCGAGGGTTTCAGGAGGTTCCTCATCTCCATGAGAAGCAAGTACACCTATTTTTTTTGGTATTTCGTGTTCCATATCCATAACTAAAGATAAAAAACAACTAAGAACAACAAATAAAAATTACTTAGTGATAAAGCAAACAAGCACACACGAGAATATTCACCCCACGCTATTGCTCCCTGGCAACGGCGCCAGAAAAAGGTCTTGATAACCCTCAAGTATAGGGGATCGCAATAGTTTTCGATAAATAAGAGTGTCGAACCCAACGAGGAGCTAAAGGCAGAACAAATATTCCCTCAAGTTCTATCAACCACGGATACAACTCTACGAACGCTTGATGTTCGCTTTACCTAGAACTAGTATGAAACTAGAAGTACTTTGTAGGTGTTGTTGGATAGGTTTGCAATATAATAAAGAGCATGTAAATAAAAAGTAGGGGCTGTTTAGATAAAGACACAACTAAGTTAGTTTTAGCAAAGAGCTTTTTGTTACGAGAAAGTTATTTGTCCCTAGGCAATCGATAACTAGACCAGTAATCATTATTGCAATTTTATTTGAGGGAGAGGCATAAGCTAACATACTTTCTCTACTTGGATCATATGCACTTATGATTGGAACTCTAGCAAGCATCCGCAACTACTAAAGACCATTAAGGTAAAACCCAATCATAGCATTAAAGTATCAAGTCCTCTTTATCCCATACACAAACAACCTACTTACTCGGGTCTGTGCTTCTGTCACTCACGCCACCCACCATAAGCAAATCATGAACATATTGCAACACCCTACAGCGGGAATCCCTCACGCTTGCGCGACATGAAGATCACCATAGGACAGCACCAATAATAAAATATGCAACTCAAACCAATCACGATCATCAAATAACCCATAGGACAAAACGAATCTACTCAAACATCATAGGATAGCCATACATCATTGGAAAATAATATATAGTGTTGAGCACCATGTTTAAGTAGAGATCACAGAGGGTAGGAGAGAGGTTACACCACTGCATAGAGGGGGGAAGAGTTGGTGATGCTGGCGGTGAAGTTGTTGGTGAAGATTGCGGTGATGATGATGCCCCCCGGTGGCACTCCGGTGCCACCGGAAGCGAGGGGGAGAGAGCTCGCCTCCTCCTTATTCTTCCTTGACCTCCTCCCTAGATGGGAGAAGGGTTTCCCCTCTGGTCCTTGGTCTCCATGGCGTGGGAGGGGCGAGAGCCCCTCCGAGATTGGATCTGTCTCTCTGTCTCTCTCTGTTTCCGCGTTCTCAAATTCTGCCCTTTCACCATTTCTTATATTCCCGGAGATCTGTAACTCTGATTGGGCTGAAATTTTAACATGATCTCTATACAAATATTAGCTTTCTTGCGGAAAAAGAAGGGCACCAACCGCCTTACAGGGTGGCCACGAGGGCCAGGGGCGCGCCCAGGGGGGTGGGGCGCGCCCCCTGCCTCGTGCCTCCCTCGGGCACCATCTCGCGTGGATTTTTCTTCCCAAAAATCATATATGTTCCAAAAAAAATCTCCGTCAGTTTTTATCCCGTTTGGACTCCGTTCGATATGGATATTCCGCGAAACAAAAAACATGCAACAAACAGGAACTGGCACTGGGCACTGGATCAATATGTTAGTCCCAAAAATAGTATAAAAAGTTGCCAAAAATATATGAAAGTTGTAGAATATTGGGATGGAACAATAAAAAATTATAGATACGACGGAGACGTATCAGGACACACATTCCCCGACACCCAGTCCTGAACACGCAGCTTAGGACACTAAGTCCTCACCGTATTCCCCTTGAGCTAAGGTCACACAGACCTCGCCCAATCACTCGTGGTAAGTCTTTAGGTGACTTCCAAACCTTCACAGGTTCGGCGACTCGGCGATCCAAAATTTTCTCTTGGATGCTCTAGACCATGATGCCTAACCGTCTAGAAGATGCACAATCTTCAAAGGTAACAAGCGTCGGATCCACGCAGGATCAATCTCTTCAGTGATGCTCAATCACTTTGGGTTTGAAGGTGTTTGGGTTTGGGTTTTCCTCACTTGATGATTTTCGCTCAAAGTCCTCGGAGGATGGGATGCTCTCAAATGAGAAGTGTTAGTTTCTCTCAGAGCAGCCAACTAGCTAGTGGTTGTAGGGGGCGGCTATTTATAGCCTAGGGAGCAGCCCGACATGATAAGACATAAATGCCCTTCAATGATACGACTGTTAGGTGGAAGGATATTTTGGGACAGCTGTCGCGTAGCACAACAACGGTCGGAAATTTGACTAACAAATTCCTGAGGGCTATCATGTTCCTCACTTGTAGGCAATTCGCACTGGCGAATTCCTAACTCCTCAGTCAGAACAAATTCCTCAGAGACCAGAAGAGCTTCGTCTCTGTCACTGAAGAAATTTGACTGAACTGTATGAGATTTCCAATGGTTTCACTCGAAGGGATTGGTAGGTGTAGGATTTTGAGTTGAGCATCACTTGGAATTTTTTCCTTAGTATTTCCTCGACCCCCTTTAACAGTACGATGTTTCCTATGACTCAAGAAAGAGAAAATGAAACTACGAAAACAAAAGTCTTCATGCTTCATGTTCCTCGAATGAATACCAAGTCTTTAGGATCACACCAATTTCTTCATTTTCAAAGTCTTCAGAAAGTCTTCAGAAATTCAAAGTCTTCAATCGAAGAACTTCATTTTTAGGGGTCGACTTTCTCTATAAATATCAAACTCCTCATAGACTTATAGACCTGTGTACACTCACAAACGCATCAGTCCCTTAACCTATAAGTCTTCAATACACCAAAATCACTAAGGGGCACTAGATGCACTTACAATCTCCCCCTTTTTGGTGATTGATGACAATATAGGTTAAGTTTTCAACGGGGATAAACATATGAAGTGTAAATACTGATGTTGAGGAATTTGATTGCAAGATATAGAAGAACTCCCCCTGAAGTTGTGCATAGTGAGGAATTAGCTTTTGAAGCAATGCACACTTGAAGAGTAGAATCATGGAGATCTCCCCCTATATCTTGTAATCCATACACGCATTTAACATATAATATGAAGAATTTGAAATGCATGATGAAATATGGTGGCTGATGTAATTCAGCATGCGTGCATTAACATATATGAGGAATAAGCATGCAGAAGAACACAACAAAAGTATCAGACCACCATCGGGTTTAAGTTTACAACTCGATCCAACAAAGTCTTCAAAAGAACAAGAGTTGTAGCTTAGAAAAAAAAAACGCCCATGTAAGTAGACCCGCTTGAAGACTAACTCAAATTTCTCCCCCTTTGTCATCGAATGACCAAAAGGAACGAAAAATGAGGACTAACGTCCCTGAAGAATATCATCACTGAGTCAATGAAGGACCGCCAGTATTTTTGGGGTCAATTGTTGAAGTAGGGCCTGCCGTAGTGTCGTCCAAGTCTTTATGTTCATCTATCGCGCGTGATGAAGAATATGAGCTGGCTACCAAGGAAGGAACTTTAGTATTCTTGAATTTGTTTGCCGATGGCAGCTGAGACCATTCAAAGTCCTGCTTGAAACCCATTTGCTTCAGATCATATTTACCATACAGATGTGACAAAACAGCCCAGGTGCGACCGAAGACTTCATGGAGGTAGTAATGGTTTTTCTTCACTGTATTGTGTGTAGCAGTCATGTTGTGAAGAATAGAACCAAACTGACGCTTAACCATTTGTGGTTGCGATCGACCTTCTGGTGAAGACCGAGGAGAAGCTCATGATCAGTCATCACCCTTGGAGCTATGCCTTGAGGATTTTGCTTAGAAGCATTTGCGATAGAGTCATGAGTGGCAGGGTCATCATTGGTGGAGTAGGATGCAGCTTTGCAGAACAGACCATCCAATGGATGAATGCCTTCATCAATAATAGCAGTAGCCTTGCCCTTTTCATCAGATGAGGAAAATGTCCGCTTGAGGACTTCTATTGGGGGCAGGTAACTGACATGATTCTGAAAATCATCCTTGTAGTTGAGTGAAGACCTTGTTATGAGGAATCTCATAATCCAGGGAGCATAAGGCTTCAACTTAAATGGAGAGAGGGCAACATTTGCCAGATTCCTCATGAAGAAATCATGATAGTTGATAGGAATGCCATGTATGATATTGAATAGCAGATTCTTCATGATGCCAACAACTTCTTCATCATTTGAATCGTGGCCTTTGATTGGACTCAATGTCTTCGTCAGAATGCGATAGACAGTTCTAGGCACAAACAACAATTCCTTCACGAGGAATTTGGTCCTTGGAGCTTGACCGGGCTTCAGCGGCTTCATCAACACTTGCATGTAGTGAGCAGTAAGTTCAGGTTCATGATAGATGCAACGAGCACCTTCAAGGGGAGGACTGACAGGCAGGGCATGAAGTAATTTAGAGGCTAGTGCTTTGAAATGTGTGTTCTCTATCATCCAGTCCAATACCCAAGTGTTCACTTCTTCAGCTTCTCCTGTGATGTGCAGCGTCGCATAGAACTGAAGAATCAACTCTTCATTCCAGTCAACAATATCAGTGCAAAAGTTGAGTAGCCCAGCGTCATGAAGAACACTGAGGACTGGCGCGAAGCAGGGCAGTGATTCCATGTCCACATGAGGAATATGCTCATGGTCGAAGACTTTGTCTTTGTTGAAAAGCAGCGAAGAATAGCAGTTTGCTTGGCTGGCAGTCCAGAAGCGCTTTCTTCTAAGGCGAGCAGAGTCATAGGGGTTATAGTCCGTGAAGAAGACATGTTCGTGAAAGAAGTCATCAGCCTTGACTTTTTGCTTCTTTGAGAAAGGATCCTTTGGTTTGGGGTGATGAGTGTCAGTCAACTGCATCACAACCTCAGGAATCGCGATCTCAAGTTCCGCAGGCTAAGGAATTTCAGTTTCTTCTTTAGTGGTAGCCCGGGACTTCAATTCTTCAGCAGCAATGTCATCAGGGCTAGTGGCTGGAATCTCTTCAGGGATGGACAGAGTGGGGTGTGGTTCTTCAGAACCCATTTGAACTTCAGTAGTCACTAGGGACTGAGGAATTTGTTGCAGAGGAGTGAACAACGGAGAATTGGGGTGCTGACTTTCCCAAAAGTCATCATTCAGAACTGGTGTTGTGCACCCAATGTCCATGTCCTTATCTTCTGCACTCATTTCTTCAATGCCGGCCTCTTTAGTAGTAAACCGAGGCATGGGCGATGAAACAACTGGGGTTGAAGGGATTGCATCCACTTCAGTTTCTTCATCCAACTGCTCTGAGGAAGCAGCAGAAGGAATGTCTTCATCGGATTGCTTGGGATCACATATTCTTCAGCGGCTGGAATGCAGTCATCAGTCCTGGTACTAGCATTTTCTTCAGCAGTCTGATTATCATCAACAGTGCTGGCATTTTCTTCAGTAGGCTGAGCAGATGCTTCAGCCTGAGGAATTTCTTGTTGTGTTGGAGCTACAACATTGGTAGTGAACTGTTCAGTTAATTTGACAAATCAGACTTTGGCTCCAAGCCAATCTACACGATACGTGTCAAATTCATCACTGAGGTTTTTGATCTCAGTCTGAGCAACAATGAGTTCATCAGTGGTCATTTTCACAATGTTTTTCTTCAGAAGGCGCTCCTTCTTGTATTGCGCCTTCTTCAACTGCCCGGCCCTCTCGAACTTCCATTTCTCTTCGTCAATGAAGGCAGTCAGCACATGACTTTGACTAGGAGTGAGGTTCATCTTCGGCAGAGGTGTGTTGGAGTCCTTGTGCCACAAGTCGATGAAATCGAGGATCAACTTGGGATCCAGTATAAATGGCACATTACTGCCTTTGGCTCTAGCGGCCTTGTGCTGCCTGTCTTTGATAATTTTTGTGAGTTCTTCATCATCAACTTTGTCCTCAGAGGACAGGACTTGGAAGGCGACCTGCTTCTTTTGAGTACTTGATTTAGTGCCTCGTCCTGCAGTGGCCTTAGTCTTCAGCAGAGTGGGGCCAGTTGAAGAGTGTAGAGGAGCTGATGAACTTGCAGAGTCTCCTGAGGCAATAGAGATGCCTGTTGTCCTTTGGCACGAGGCGATATGCGCAGGTGTTGAGGACTTGGAAGGAGGAGCTGAGGATTTTAAAGGAGCTGGTGCGGCTTGAGGAATTGGCCGTGAGGGCTTAGCAGAAGTTGGTCGTGAGGGCATTGAAGAAGAAGGAGCACTGGGCTTGTGTGCGGGATTCTTAGGCATGGCCTTCTTTGGCTTGCTAGCAGAGGCCTCAGCAGTGGCAGCAGCAGCAGCAGAGTCTTCATTGAATTTCCTCACTGCTTCTTTTGCTACTCTAGCCAACTTAGCTTGATGCTTGGCCCATTCATCAGGATAGTCCTCACCGCGCTTGAGGCTAGTGAGATCAGCTTCTTGGCAAGGTGCCAATGGAGGTCTTGGGCAAGGAGGGTGAAGAGCAAATTTCTTCATATACTTTGGAGTGACATAGCGATATTCACTCCATTCCCATGCCCATCTCCTTTCAACCCTTTGTATGCGCACCTTGCGCTGATTTTTGTCCTCCTTTCCATGTGTGGTCTCATCAGGAGTGCAATAATCCTTGTAAATGTCATCAGGGATCACAAAGGCCGTGTTGACTTCTAGTTTCTTTCCTCCCTTTTGAGGTTTCTTGCCATCTGCCATTTTCTTCAGCTGTAACATCCCAAATTTTCAATTTGGAATGTTATACACTAGATCATATGCATATCATATTTTCTTGCATTTTGGTTGATCCTAGAAATTTCACGCAACTCAAGGACCCTCGGAGAGAGTTGGAGATTTCGTTATTTTCATATTTGAGTTCTCTCAAATTTTGAAAAGAGGATCGTTTGATTTATTTATTTTATCTTCAATTATTTTTCTGATATCAAAAATAAGAGAGAGGGAATAATATGACTTTCCCAAAATTTCGGAAAAATGAAGATCTAATGAATAAATCAAATTTTGGTTTTTCCGGTGTTTGTTGGCGTTTTATTTGGATAGGGAAAAATGCGCGTTTTCAAAAATTGCATTTTAGGCCCGGAGAAAAGTTCATTTTGTTCGACTCATTTTTAGGAGTCGGGGAAAATTTACTTTGAGAGTTTTGGAGCCCGTTTCATTTAGTTTCTTTTGTTTTTCTGCGAGCGAAACCCGTTAAAAAAGAAAAAATTCGCAGGCCAGCCGGGCCAAAGGCCCAGCCAGCCACCGCCTCAGCCTCCCTGCGCGCGCAGCATGCAGCAGCGCCAGGAGCCGGCCGGCCGCCGCCGCCTCTTGCTAGGACCGAATCCTAGTAGGGTTTAGCCCTTGCCTTTTTCCTTTGTTTCGTATTCCTAGTCCTACTCCGTTTATTCTTTCCTATTCCTAGTCTATTTCTTGTTCCCTCCCCCAAGAAACCCCCTCCCCTCACCTATATAAATACCCCCACCTCCCCACACAAAATCCAAACCCCTCTCTCCTCCCAAGCCGCGCCCCACCCTGCGCCTACACCGCCGCCGCCGCCCCTCACCCACGCCGCGCCACGCCCTTGTGCCCACACCGCCCGCGCCTCTCACCCGCGCCGCGCCTCTTACCCGCGCCCCTCACCCAAGCCGCCGCCCTAGCGCACCGCCGTCGCCGCCGTTCGCCGGAGCCCCTCGCCAAGGTTGCCCCGCCCCACGTCTCTTTTCTCCCCTCGGTTCGGTTTTTCTTATAAACCGTTCCGATTCTTTCCTTCTCTACCGATTCGTTTTCTTTTCGGTTCTTCGCTAAACCGTTCTGGTTTTCTAGATCGATTTTTCGTTCTGTTTTCTTCTCCGAAACCCTAGATCGGTTTTCTGTTTCTTTCCGGTCTTTCTCTCCGAAAACCCTAGATTGGTTTTCGTTCTTCTTTCGGACCGTTCGTCTCAACGAATGTGATCACCGATTTTCCTCGGTTAACGACGCCCGTTCGTTCAACCGTTCTTCGTTTTTCTTTTCTGCCGGATTTATTCCGCGCCTTTTCCGCGATCGCGATCTCAGATCCGATCTTCGTTCTAGTCTTTCTTCTCGCTCGTTTATCGGAATGAGGTGATTCAAGCGCCTAGAGTTTCGTCTCGAAACCGCCGTTCCGTCTAATCAACTTAAACAAGTTTTTGCCCCGGTAAAATTTGACCTAGTTTCAACTTGCTAGAACCGAGTTGTTTTCTTCCGTCGTTTGTTTTCCGTTTCTTTGTTCGGTTCGTTCTTTCTTTGCAACCGGAGTTCTTAAGTTGAACTCTCTGGTTCGTTCTCTTGTTCGAGTTTTACCTGTGCATTAGATGAGTACTTATTGTATGCTTGTTGTTTGTCTGCGATAGATTACCCGGATTGCGCCGCCTGTTACTTCGAAACCCTAGGACTCGCGGATCATCAGCAAGGCAAGTAACACTTTGATCATACCTTTTCTACAACCCATGTTTTATTGCATTAGATCAATCCTCTCACATTGCATGATTAGGATCTAATTAAATTGTGGGATGGGAAGTAGATGAGGTAGTACCTATTACCTGTATTATTATGAAACCTTTGGGAGTTACTTCTACGTTTGCTTATTATGCCATGCTATGCTAGTAGACGTGGATTGGGTGAGTGATATCCATGACAGATGTGAGTTGATAATTTTAATGGTTTATCTAAGGTGGCAACTTAAACACACATCTGGGTGGATTGAGGCACCTGATGTCTATCAGGACTTGCCTGTTTTTTTTGGACCGCCACCCAGGCTCAAAGGGATCATAAGATAATTCATGCTAGAAACTTCCGTGTGCAACCACATGCTACTATGGGCTCTGGCATAGTTGACTAAGTCGTGAGAAGTCTTACGGGGTGGACTAGCAGATGTAGGGGATGTAGGTGTACCGGTCTACCCCACAAGTAAGGTGCTAGTGCTTCTGAAAGACTATGTCTCGGTCATCCGTTTCTCAAACACCATGTAGTGCGAGAAAACAAACGGAGGCGATCGAGTCATGTGGGGAAAAGTGCGCAAACCTCTGCAGAGTGTACAAACTAATCATGATTAGCCGTGTCCCCGGTTATGGACAACTTGAGTATCTAGTACTTGAATATCATGTGAATCTCGACAGGTTACTTCTAATTAATGTTATTGGGTTTTAATTATTTTTAATTGGGATTGAGAATGCTGTCAACCATTCTCAATGTTTCACAACCACCATGATAGTTAAATAAACTTATTCCTTTACAGTACGGAAAAACTGGCTTTCCGCAAAAACTGTAACCATAGAGCTTTCCACCAGCCATATATGCATATAGTATAGCTGTTTCATTCCATTACTCTCTATGTGTTACATTGCCAGCATATTCCATGTGCTGACCCGTTTTCGGGCTGCAACTTCTCATGTTGCAGACTTTTCAGACGACGAGTAAGGAGTTTTTAGGTCGTGGTTCTATACTCAGTGATGCCGTTGGAGTTGATGGACCCATTTATCTTCCAAGTCTTCCGCTGTTATCGACACTAGATGGCCTTAAGCCATGTTTATTGTAATAAGTTCTCTTTGAGACAACGATGTAATAAGTGTGTGATTGCCACTCTGCTATAAATCCTTCGATGTATTGTGTGGTGTCAGCATTACTGATCCAGGGATGACACCTGAGCACAGAGCGCTTGATCCATTCGGATCGGGTCGCGACATCAGCTGAGGGTTTTGAACTATTGAGTTCTCTAAAGAGGTATGCAGTTTTTCCTTGAGGAACGCTGCAAATGAGTTAAGTTGATGAGAACCTAGAGATTCAGCAGCGGACATGTGTACCTGTGAACAGAGTATAGGTGGGAAGAATTTGGAGAGGTCATATGCGTTCTCAAAAGTTTTTGCAAAAAGAACAAGTTTGAGGAATTTGACCGGATGAGTCTTGATGAATTTCACTAAGCATTCTTTGACTTAGGTTCCAGAGTTGTACGGATTTGAAAATCCACACAATTGAGGAATCTTGAAGAAAAATGTTGCTTAGAGAAACAGATCAAGAGCAGATGATATGTGAGGTGTTTAGTGTGTGAAGAGTTGAGGAATAAACACCTTTTGAAGATTTGAAGAAAACATCAGGATCAATAAGGGCAGTAAAAATAACTTTTAATTACCCTTGACGAAGAACACGACGAACTGTGAAGTGTAGATTTGAAGCTCGTTGGTTCAGATCTTCCACGCCCTAACTTGGCTGAGGAAGACAGCTACGGCAGCGGCGGAGTGAAGAAATCCGCGACCGGCATGAGTATGGTGGCGACGAGGTCGAGGCAGTGAAGCTCTTCCTCACCAGCGACGATGGAAGTAGCGACGATGCTAGGGTTTGAGAGCTCGAGCGAGGGAGTGAGGTTGAGCGGAGTAAAAATGAAGTGAGGAAGGGAACGGGGTATTTATAGCTGAAGTGAAAAACTGCTCGCCCGAGGAACTTGGACGAACGTGCCCCTAACTCTTCTCATTCGCGTGACATGTGTCACCCACGTACTGAGAGGTGACGATCGTGTGCGATCATGGGTGAATAGGATAATAAATCATGGAAGTGGAGCGGTTTGAGCGGCAAAAGCCAAAAATTCAGATAAGATAAGTTTAAAGTTCCGTTCGCAATTTCTTCAGCTAACAAGGACACAGTGAAGATTTTGAACGAGTTTCAAATAGAACGCACATGAAGAATTTATGAATAGACTAGGTTGAGTTTATCATAGAGGGGGAAGGGTCCGATCACATTCACTTAGCAGAACAAACAACTTGAAGAAATAGCAATAAGTGAATGCTGTAGAGGAAAGAGTGAAGACAATGGAAAGTTGAAGAAAAAGGAACAACTGAGGAATTTCATAAGTGAGAAAAAACTCAGATTGAGGATTTTCAACTTTTGGTGGTGGTGTGACCCACCGTATAAGAATGATGATTTCATACACCGCGTACAATTGTCGTAGGGTTCTGAGAATCAAATTCTTCATTAATTTCTTCACACTTAGAGGGTTAGTCTTCATTGATTGAAGAAAAACGTTACTTTGTGTGTTGCACATGTAAGTCATCAATTTTGCATAAGTGTTAGGATGTGTGTCCTTTTCAGAGGACATTCGAAGATTCTAAGATATTTAGCTCACACCTCAACTTGCTAAATCTCTTCTCATCCAAGGGCTTAGTGAATATATCGGCTAGCTATTCTTCAGTCTTCACATGCTCAATAGAGATGTCGCCCTTCAACACATGATCACAAAGAAAATGATGACGAATCTGAATGTGCTTTGTCTTCGAGTGCTGAACAGGGTTATGAGCAATCTTGATGGCACTCTCATTGTCACAATAGAGAGGCACATTCTCCAGGTTGACGCCGTAGTCCTTGAGAGTTTGCTTCATCCATAGCAATTGAGCACAGCAAGAACTAGCAGCAATGTACTCAGCTTCAGCAGTAGACAGTGATACACAGTTCTGTTTCTTCGAGGACCAACAGACCAAGGATCGTCCGAGGAAATGGCATGTGCCTGATGTTGACTTATGGTCCACACGATCACCAGCATAGTCAGAGTCTGAATATCCAATGAGATCAAAAGCCGAGCCCTTGGGATACCATAATCCAAGTGTTGGTGTGAGAGCTAGATATCGAAGAATATGCCTGACAGCCTTATGGTGTGATTCCTTCGGTCTAGCTTGAAATCGGGCACACATGCAAACACTAAGCATAATATCTAGCCTAGATGCACATAAATACAATAAAGAACCAATAATGGAGCGGTATACCTTTTGATCGAAGTCAATACCATTTTCATCAATGCATAGATGGCCATTTGTGGGCATAGGGATTTTGACTCCTTTGCAATCTTGCATGCCGAATTTCCTCAATACATCCTTGAGGTATTTCTCCTGAGATATGAATATGCCATTTCGTTGTTGACGAATCTGAAGACCTAAGAAGAATTTCAATTCTCCCATCATAGACATTTGATATTCTTCACTCATCATATAGGCAAATTCATCACTGTAACGTTGGTCAGTACAGCCGAAAATGATATCATCAACATACATTTGGCACACAAACAATTCACCATCATAAGATTTAGTGAAAAGAGTTGGGTCAAGTGAACCGGGTTTGAAGCTTTTCTTCATGAGGAATTCCTTCAAAATATCATACCACGCCCGAGGGGCCTGCTTGAGGCTATAGAGGGCCTTATTGAGTCTGAAGACTTTGTCGGGATGCTTTGGATCTTCAAAACCTGGGGGTTGAGCAACATATACTTCTTCCTCAAGATTACCATTGAGGAATGCACTTTTCACATCCATTTGATATAAGATGATATCATGATGGTTAGCATAAGCAAGTAATATGCGAATAGCTTCAAGTCTAGCAACAGGTGCAAAAGTTTCATCGAAATCAATTCCTTCAACCTGTGTGTAGCCTTGAGCTACAATCGTGCCTTATTCCTCACCACAAGGCCATTTTCATCTTGCTTCTTGCGATAGATCCACTTTGTGCCAATGATATTGTGCTTGCGAGGATCTGGACGTTTGACCAGTTCCCAGACGTTGTTGAGCTCAAATTGATGTACTTCCTCTTGCATAGGTTGAATCCACCCAGGCTCCAGAAATGCTTCATCTATCTTAGTGGGCTCTATGATAGAGACAAAAGCAAAGTGCCCACAAAAGTTAGATAAATGTGAAGCTCTTGAGCATGTGAGAGGACCTGAAATGTTGATGTCGCTGATGATTTTCTCAATCTGCACTTCATTTGCAACGCGAGGATGAGCTGGTTCTCATTGAGGAATTTGATCAGCATTTTCTTCAGCACCATTTTCCTCAGGTGCATCAGCATGACGTTCTTCACGTTCTGGAACGACTTCTTCAGCAGATTCTTCGGTAGGAATGACATCCTCAGTAGCTTTGTACTTAATAGATTCCTCAGGAGGTATTTCATCTGTCACAGGAGGTAGGTGCTCTCTTTGCGAGCCATTAGTTTCATCGAACCGCACATCTACATTTTCAACAACCTTGTGGTGATAGGTGTTGAAGACTTTGTAGGTGTGCGAGTCCTTACCATAACCGAGCATAAAACCTTCATGTGCTTTCCGTGCGAATTTAGAACTGTGATGAGGATCTCTAATCCAGCATTTAGCACCGAAGACTTTGAAATAACTCACATTGGGTTTCTTGTCAGTGAGAAGTTCATATGCAGTTTTCTTGAAGAATTTGTGAAGATATACCCTGTTGATGATGTGGCACGCAGTATCAAGCTGAGGAGTATAAGGAGCAGATAACTCATGAGTGATACCAAGTTCATCAAGATAGTCAGCAAGACCAGTGTTCTTGAACTCAGTTCCATTGTCACTTCTGATGTGCTTGATCTTCACACCAAAGTTGGTTGAAGCCCTTGAGGAAAATCGTTCGAAAACTTCTTGCACTTCAGTTTTGTAAGTGATGATATGCACCCATGTATATCGACAATAATCATCAACAATGACAAAGCCATATAAAGATGCATCATTAGTAACTGTGGCATAGTGAGTAGGGCCAAAGAGATCCATGTGAAGCAATTCAAATGGACGAGTGGTCGTCATGATGGTCTTTTAGGGATGCTTGGCCTTGGTCATATTTCCGGCTTCACAAGATCCACACAAATGGTCCTTGAGGAATTTGACACCCTTGATGCCAATGATATGCTTCTTCTTCGCGAGCGTGTGCAAGTTCCTCATCCCAGCATGACCAAGTCATCGATGCCATAGCCAGCCTTTTGAAGCTTTTGAAGTAGACATGTAGCAGGTTGTGGTCCTGTAGAGAAATCAACAATATGCAAATCTCCTCTCCTAAAGCCTTCGAAGACTTTCGAGTTGTTAGCTTCCATGATCACAACATAATGATACTTGCCAAAGACAACAACCATATCAAGGTCACAAAGCATTGAGACAGACATGAGGTTGAACCCTAAGGACTCAACAAGCATGACTTTGTCCATGTGTCGATCCTTCGAGATTGCAACCTTACCTAGACCCAATACCTTGCTTTTGCCTTTGTCAGCGTAGGTGATATGATTCAGATGTGATGGAGATAAAGCAGAGTCCATCAATAAGCTCTTGTCACTAGTCATGTGATTTGTACATCCACTATCGAGGACCCACTCAGTGGCTTTGGGTTGATCATCCTGCAGATGAATTAGTGCAACTTACGAACTCATATACTTCATCAGTGAAGAATATGATATCAATCAGACCAATTTCATCAAGCAATAGAACAGATAAAGCAGTATGAGGATGTGAGAAATGAAAATTCATTTCTTCATGATTAGCTTGCTTCCTTTCAAGCATATTCAGGTCTCCAGAAAATTCTTCAGACGATTAAGTTTGTCTGGAGACCTGACCCTGCATAAGAGATTAGTTCTTTTTCTTCACCACCCACATCTGAAGGGGTGGCAAAGAGTTCATCATTCTGCGAGCCCCATAAGAGAAAGGTAGCATAGATGCCAATCCACTTCGTTTCACATAAGAGGGATTAGGGTAAGCATAAGAGTAAGCAGAGAAATTCTTTGAGGATTTATGAACATAATGATTTGAAGAAAAATGCACATATCATAATCCTTAGATCTTCCCTGCGAAATAGACGGGTTAGCACGATGATGCTCATAAGAGGACTTTAATCCTTTTGAGAAATTTGATCCACGTGAGGAATTTGGTCCGTAAGAGGACTTGGATCCATATTAAGAATTTGATCTGGGGTTACTATTCTTCATAGGTGGTGTCATGATGACATTCACCTGAAGACTTTCAAGGCACCTTTTGGGAACCCAGATTTTCTTCATAGGAGAACTGTTCCTGTAGTTAGTGCCAGCATATCTAGCAAATACTTCACCATTCTGATTTTTGAACAGTTTATAGTTGGAGTCAATTGACTCATCAGAAGAATATGAAGATTCACATGTAAAGCCAGATAAAGTAGATGGATCCACTGAAAGTCCCTTTGCAGCAACCCATGAGGTTTTGGGATACTGCTCAGGTTTCCAGTAGGTCCCATCAGCATTAAGTTTCCTCTCAAAGGCAATACCCTCTTTCCTAGGGTTCTTGTTGAGGATTTGCTTTTTAAGCACATCACAAAGAGCCTGATGCCCTTTGAGGCTTTTGTACATGCATGTCATATACAATTCCTTCAGTCCTGCATCATCAGTGATACTAGCAATGTCCTCAGATGAGGAATTAGTGATAGCAGAGGCAGTTGAAGAATTTGCAGCAATGGAAGTATTTGAGCATTCAGGTGAAGAATTAGCAGATTCACGTTCAATGCACTTCAAACATGGAGGAATAAATTCTTCCTGAGTAGCGTTGCTTTGTTGAGCAAGTAATGAATCACGCTCCTTCTGAAGATCTTCATAACTCACTCTTAACTGCTCAAGATCTTGCTTTTTTTAAGAAATTCATTAGAAAGCTTCTCATGATCAGATAGGAGAGTGTTATGATGACCTTGAAGATTGTCAAACTTGGACTGAAGTCTCTGAAGATTTTTAGTCAAAATTTTAGTGCAATCCATTTCCTCGCCCAACATATCATCGCTTTTATCTAGCATGTTTTGAACCCTTTCCAGAGCCTTTTGCAGTTTCACAGCAATCTTAGCAAGTTTAGAATAGCTGGGTTTAAGGTTTTCATCAGATTCATCATCACTTGATTCAGAGGAGGGATATTTGAGTACCTTTGCACCTTTTGCCATGAAGCAATAGGTGGGAGCGTAGTCATCATCGCCGCCGTCAGTGGTGTTGGAGAGGTCCTTTTCCTCAGAGTTGAAGATGGACTTGCTGACGAATGCGGTAGCGAGGGCTAGGCTCGCCACAACAGAGTCTGACTCCTCAGATTCCTCCTCTTCCTCATTTTCCTCAGATTCAGCCTCAGAGTCCATTTCCTTGCCAATGAATGCCCGAGCCTTCTTGGAGCTGCTCTTCTTGTGAGATGAAGACCTTGAAGGTTTTGATGAAGAGGACTTTGAAGATTTCTTCTTCTTCTTTGAATCCTCAGAACTGTAATCCTTGTAATTCTTCTTTGATTCCTTTTCCCACTTAGGATAATCTTGAATGTAGTGACCAGGTTTCTTGCATTTGTGACAGAGTCTCTTCTTGTAGTCATGGGATGAGGAATCTGATCTTAAGTCACCACTTCTTGAGGATTTTCCAAAACGACCACGTCTTGAGAACTTCTGGAATTTCCTCACGAGTATTGCTAGCTCCTGGCTCAGTTCTTCAGGGTCACCAAGGCTGCTATCAGAATCTTCACCTTCTGATTCAGACACTGCCTTGGTCTTCAGTGCTCGTGATCTTCCATAGCTTGGTCCATAGAGATCTCTCTTCTCAGAAAGTTGGAACTCATGAGTGTTTTGCCTCTTGTCGTGGAAACGTCACGGCAGATGTCCTAGTGTGAGGACTTAATCATGAGGCCAACGCATCTTTGTACTAGCTTGACAGGGGTTGAGCGGAATCGAGAGACGCAACACAAGACAAGGATTTAGACAGCTTCGGGCCCCGGGAAACATCATCCGGTAATAGCCCTACATGCTGTTTGTGGCTAGATCTCATTATGCTTATGAAAGAGTCGCCGGTAAGCCGGCTCTCCTCTAATTGTGTCTAGCCCTAGAGATTACTGTTTCTTGCTTGTCTCTCTGAGGGTGCCCTGCCCCTCCTTATATATGTTGAAGGGGCGGGTTACATGTAGAGTCCAATTCGAACTTAAGACTTAACTATTCCGTTTTCTCTCCATGGGTTTCTCTCCATGGGCTTTCTTTAACGTTTCGGGCTTCTTAACTGTCTGGCTTAACTTCCCGGCTTAGCTGTCCGGCTTAACTGTCTGACTTAACTGTCTGCTTAACTATCTGGCTCATATGACTTTGTCTGCCGGGTTACATGATTGTGTCTGCCGGGTTACATGATTGTGTCTGCCGGGTTACATGACTGTGTGTGCTGGGTCATTAATTAAACAGCAAGTCTCAGCCAGGTCATATCTCCGGCCGGGTCATACCGCGGGGTATATCCCCGACATTTGCCCCCAGTTTAATTTGGATTCATCCATGTTAAACTGATCCTGTAAACAAAACATAATAACAATTTTAACAGGTTATGCTCCGGGTTAAATATTATTTTAAGCCGTCACATGAACATCCTTAAGTCCTTGTCATTTCCTTCTTCCAGAGAATCCGGGTCAATAAGCCAACTTCATAATCAATTTGCTGACATTGGTTTCTCAGAGAGAAAGACTGTGAAGAATAATTCATTTGACTCAGCTCCCAATGCTTAAAATTATTGGTCTTTGAAATACTGATGTGACCTTCAACTGGCTTAAAGATGAAAAACTTGTCGGGTTATAAATAGATAATGCCGAGTTATAATTTTCGCAGACACCCGGTCAATCTGGTTTACTCAAAACCGAGAATTTGAAGATTTTTTCTCCCTCATATCCATATTACCTGTAGCCCCCAAGTCTTGAGCAGAAACAAAGTGGCGACTTAAGACTTGCTTCAACATAAATATTGCCACTCTGAAGAAATCCATGTTGTTCATCTCAGTCACTAGTAAAGACTGAATACTCCATATATGTAGCCCCCAAGTGCCAGGTTGTCATGCTTGCAGCAACCTAGGACTTGTAATAGCCTTATACTCATAAAAAACTTCAACCAGTGTAGCCCCCAAGGGCCGGGTCATTATGCAATAATGAGCAGGGACTTTATAAATATGATCATATAGACTTGAACAACAACATGTAGCCCCAAGGTCCGGCTCAGTAAGATAATATTGAGTTGCGACTTTATATATACTTCTTTTGAAAAGAACATCATATGATGTAACCCCCATCATGGGGTTTGAACCCACGTCCACAAGGTTAAGAGCTTTGTGTTTTACCAATAAGAGCAGTGGACCCTTCAATATAATGGAATAAAACCTGTGTACCTTCAATATAATTTTTGACAGGAGCAATTGGTAGCCCCCAAGGGCCGGCTCATTATGATGTGATGAGTCGGGTGTTCAATAATAAGGCCAGTAAAAAATGACTTTACATTAGCCCCCAAGTGCCATGGTGCATGCTGGCAGTGACTTGGGACTTGCATATTTGATGTAATCTCAATTTGAATAATGTAGCCCCCAAGTGTCGGGTCGTAAGCCTGCAACGACTTGGGACTATTCCCTCCATTGTAAAAATAAATCATGTCCATAATAAAATGATAACCATTGCGCTGAAGCGACTTTGAAGACCCTGTGTAGTAAGGGTGATAACCCAAAAAACTTCCAAATGTTTATGATTGTCATATATGGTGACTTATCATCCAATGTCAAGCCGGTTTCATCGAAACCATATATATGCTTCAGATATGAACAAAAAGTCTCAAGACAAACCCAAAAGACTGTTTTCAGAAAACTTAAGCAAAAATAGAAAGAAGAATTTGAGGCTTCTGATTCGAATACGATCAATAAACTGGACCAAAGGGGTTAAGCTAGGATTCGAATACGATCATGTAGCCCCCAGTGGCTTTGGCGTTGCGCCGATCAAGAGGGTACCGACAGCTATGTTCTCTTTGGTTTGAATACGACCTATGTTTGAACAGGAAGCCCCCAAATGACCTTGAGAGGTTTTTAACGACCCTGATTCGAATACGATCCAAGTCGGACCCAAAAGGGGTTAAGCTATGATTCGAATATGATCAAGAAGCCCCCTACTGAGTTTGGTAGTGTGCCGATCAAGAGGGTATCGACAGCTATGTTCTCTTTGGTTCGAATATGACCTATGTTTGAACAGGAAGCCCCCAAGTGACCATGTAAGTTTTGGCATTGCGCCGATCAAGAGGGTACTGATAGCTATGCTCGATGAGCAGGAAGCCCCCAAGTGACCATAATAAAATAAGCCGTAAGGCGGGATACCCTATGTTTGAACCGTGCATCATGGCAGCAACCTCTTTTTGGCACCCTTTAATCTTTCTGAGAACTCAAACTTGCGAGAGATTAATTCTTTTTAAGCCGGAATTTTGAACCGGATATTGAGAGTTTCAAAGCTTTGTGGGAGACAAGGTTTACCTTGAACCGGAATCCTTCTTTTTAAGCCGGAAATTTTCTGACGGCCTTTAAATGTTCGCCAATAAGGCAGAAGCCTCCGAGGCCGGGTTTTCCCCCCTCCAATGATCCGGAGTTCTTGAGTCTGCTTTAAATTGGTAATCATTCTCCATATTTGACCGTGATATAAACCGGTATGAATCAGTCAACAGCTCAGTGATATAACTTGTCCTGCATTGGAGAACTTGCAAGCCAAAGTAATTGCTCTTTTAAAGAAAAACAATATATAACATAAAAATATACTGGATGGATTTCACCTGATATGTTTAAACCAGAAATTATCCACCGCGGAGTTGATGATCACCATGGTGAAGCTGAAATCAATTACAAGCGAGTGGGCCGTGGGAAATAGACAGATGAGTCGGCTACAGTGTTGTAAGCCGGTGCGGACGAGCAAGTTGTCCTCCTTATTGTAAGCCGGCGTGGACGCGTGAACCGGCCACAGACGCGGACAGATGAACCGACCACGCGGTTTGTAAGTTGATGCAACCAAGAGAATCGGTCGTGGGGACGAGCGAGCTAACCACGGCACTGATGCAGACTCAGCAACAGGAGCGGCGGCTTATATGTGTGTCCGTCGAGCAGCACGACATGGACGAACACCAGTGCAGAGTAATGCTGACCCGCGCTCCATATCCATAACACTTTTGCGACGGATAATTATCCTGCATAAAAAACATCGCAAGCAAGAATAATTGTTCTTTGACAAAAACAATATGTGCTAATAAAACAATTTTAAATGGATACCACCTGATTTGTTCAGACAATAGATGGTCCGTATGTAACTCTCGTAGACAAACCGGTGGTGGTATTGATACATCTAATGTAAACTTTTGATGATCAGCGGTTGCATGCAATCACTACAAAAAAATACACTTCCGTGATTATACGTGTTTGTCATAGTAGGTCGCGTTTTCTGTCATGCATGTACATCCATGACGATGTTATGACAAAATCAAGATAGTCATACCTGTGCTGTCGTAGAAGTGTTCCATGACATTACCAAAATTATCATCACGGAAGTGTCCACTTCTATGACGATAAATCGCGCGTCACAGAAGTGCTTTCGTCAAGGGTGACCGACACGTGGCATCCACCGTAACGGAACGCCGTTAAGCTATCGAGTCGGGTTTTGGATCCGATAACCCGTTAATAGCCCCGACCAATGGGGTTTTTCCATGTGTAAAATCATCATTGGCTGGAGGAGACACGTGTCAGGTCCGCGTTGGCACAGGTGTCATTCATCCAATGGGCGAGACGCGCCTATGATATGTTGACACGTGGACCGGCCCATCAAGTTTAAATGGGCCGGCCCAACTGAAGGCCCACAAGATTTTGTAGACCATAATGGGCCAGCCCAGCTAAAGGCCCACAAGATTTTGCGAACCATAATGGGTTGGCCCAGCTAAAGGCCCACAAGATTTTGCGGGCCATAATGGGCTGGCCCAGGTAAAGGCCCACAAGATTTTTGTGTGCCATAATGGACCGGCCCAGGTAAAGGCCCACAAGATTCTTGCGGATCATAATGGGCCGACCCAGCTAAAGGCCCACGAGATTTTGCCGACATTAATGGGCCGGCCCAGCTGTAGGCCCACAAGATTTTGAGGACCCTAGTAGGTCGGCCCATTAACTGGCTGCCATGTTTTGGGCCAAATGCCGGCCCATATTTGATCCGGTCCATTAATGGCCTGCCATGCTCCGGGCCTAATAGTGGCCCATATGAGATCCGACCCGTTAAAAGCCTACCACGTTCTGGGCCAAATTACGACCCAGATCAGGTCCGGCCCTTTAAGAGGCTTTGGGCTCAATTATGGCCCATATAAGATTTGGCCAGTCAACTGGACACTATGCTTTTGGGCCCACTTGCTGAAGTCCCACTTAGTAATTTGGCCTGATATTAGTTTTGGCCTGTTAAGGGCCCGTTTAACATTTCGGCCTGTTAAAAGCCCGTCATATAGTTGGCCCTAACTACGGCCCGGTTTGCATCCGGCCTGCTCGCAGCCGATATCTGATTGGGCCAAACAAGGACCGAGACAATTTTGGCCTGTTAAAAGCCCGTGATTTGATTCGCACAATCATGGGCCAGGGTTCATTTCGGGCTGCTGCCGGCCCGTGAGCTGTTCGGCACATTTCAGGCCCAACCTACATCGTGATTGCATGACGACCCGATTATGTACCGTAATTTTACGGTTTGGCCGGTTTACTGCGAAGACAGGATATATATACAATAAAATAACTGCAGCATCATGAATAAGAAAAAACCTAGACTATACAATAAAGAAATTACGGCATATTACATCCACTAGGCATCAAAGTTCGCCACTATGATAATAAAGCACAAGCAGACAGCAGATTACATACACTGGGCATCAAAGATCGCCACCAGTGCAAATAAACACGCCGACAAAATAATATACAAAACCTACAACACTTCAATAGAGTTCAAGAAAGGTTAGCCCTGCTGGGAAGCTGCAGCGCAAGCAGCTGAGCAAGATGATGAGACTGCGCTTGTTCAACACTTATATCTTCCTCACTCCGAAAGATAAACAAGCAGACAGATGACAGGTTTTGCACATAAAAGTATCAGTGCTGACAATTCATCACATTTCTAACTGACGAATAAAGTGACACAGTTTAAAATTGCATTAACACAATATGGTATTATTCAGGTCAAGACATGGCAGGAAATGACATTGTGAAGGAGTTAGCAGCTTCACGACACCACTGGATTACAGATCAAGAAATCATAAGTATCAATGGTTAGTGTGCTGTCAATTTATACCATTTCAGATTGGCAAATAAAGAGACGGTTTAAATAATAGTAGAATGATATGACATTGTTCATAGTTAAGACATTGCATAATATGACATTATGCTGTAGTGGGTAGGTTCACCACATCACTGGATTACGGATGAAGAACAGAAGCATACACGTAGTGCAAAAGAAGATCACTTGCTCTGTATAGTTTAATTTACATGGTATGAAGAAGGAACTTGGTTGTACAACTGAAAACTTAAATTGAGAAAGGACAAACTTTTGTTTATGAACTACATAATAAACTTTAAACAAGCAATTTGATGCAAACACCAAAAATATACAACAAAGTTTGAAGGCTTGAGATGGACAAACTTACATTATTGGTGAAGACAGGCTCTATAAAGGCCTTGTCGATGCTGATGGGGGGAAATTCAAGAAGTTTACCACAGAATCTTCTTCAAAAGCATTGCCTTTATTCTACATTTTGTTAAGAGTAAATATAGATGTGATAATATATGAAAAAATGGAGAATATTTAAGATAAGATGAAGAGTGATGCTACATAACCAAGTAGCTATAAATGTAAGTGCAGCGATACATGCAAAAGGTACAGCCAAGAGCAATGCACAGCTAAACTTCTTCAGTACCAACCTTATGGTAAGAGTAAATATAGATCTGATGTGTAGAAAATGGAGGGCAAAGGAAAATAAGCTGCAGAGTGATGGTACATGAACAACTACCTGTCATTATAAGTACACTGATAAAGGACAGCATGTACTTACAAGAACAATGTAGAGCTAAAAAACATTGGCATTGGATATATTCTACACTAATGTAACCATTCATATAGATCAGATAATTTGGAGCGAACAATTGATAAGCAAGCTATCATGCATACTGCTGTCACATAATGAACCAGGTATGTATGCAAGTACAGTGATACAGGACAACAGGTACTAACAAGAGCAAAGCAGCGGGCCGCATATTTGAGATATCCTGTCGTTCTTGTCAAACCGGAATTCTTCTTCGAGCAGATTTCCTGCAAAAAAGATCCATAAGGCACATGCGGAAAAGTAGAAGTTCAAATTGTCATGTGATTTCATAGACAGTACCTCATCCTGGGAACGAGACTAGTGCATAACAAGGTTTTTCCATTCAATGTCTTCTAAATTTAGCACATGAGACTTCACCGGAAATTCATTTATAGACTTGCCATCAAAGTGTGATTTCCTCAGGTAACACTGATACTGCTGCAATGCTTCCTTGAAAAGCACAAGCAAGCTTTGCTCGTCACGACTATCCAGATTGACCCTCGCCTAGTTACAACAATGTAATGTAAATCATTGATGTGTTCAATCAGTAGAAAACAGGAAAATAATAACCATGAATAATAGCACTTACATGTAAGTTGGACAGGAAGATGTGAAAATGGTGTTTGTCTTCACAATAATCTTCCCATGATGGGAATATATGCACGTAGTCCCTAAAAACATTGAAAGCATTGTCTTATAAACTGGGAATAAATGGAATGGGGTTCCAATCTGTAGGAATTGGCCGTCTCTGTAGTTGGGATAGGTCTTCGGCCGGTGGACTTGCTGTACTTTTTGCTGGAGTGGGATTTTTCTGTGGTACAGCTGGTGCTATGGCAAATGAAATCAGTATACCTTTTGCTGGAGTGCAGGTACTGTGTGGTGGGGCTAGTGGTGTGGCCAGTGAAGTATGGGTACAGTCTGCTGGAGTCGGTCCTACGTTTTGTGTCACTGGTTGTACAACCAATATAAGTGGGGTGCTGTCTGATTTCTCCGGCACCACCACGTTTTTCAAGGACTTTGCTGGTGCTCCTTCAGGTTCGGCAATCACCCTCTTCCTTTTTGATGTCTGATGCACAAGAACGGCATTTGAGTGGAAAAACATGGTATGATGACAGATGGAGTATGTATTGATAATGGATGGGCATGGCATCTCGACATATATGATGAGTAAACTAAGCAAATGGCAGTGCAACAAAGTAGAAGAAATGCAAGACAACATATGCAAGATACCCGCAATTAATAAAACATTGCCAAATTAGAACAGGCACCTTGATGGGTGAACAGGACAGGCCATCTGCCTTTGACTCCTCGAGGTTAGAATAGTCATTAGGATCATATTCTGAACAAGAATCAACTGGTGGGGAGCATATGAGTTTCATTGCATCCAGAATGGCACTCAATGCCTTGGTGCCAATTTTGTAAGTCATTGCAGTGTTTAGCTTCAAGAGTGGACTGCTGCTAGTGCGACACAAAGCAGCTACACAGATCATAGTGTAGATATAACGGGAAAACCTTAAGCATCAGAGTAAAATCAGCAAAGTGGAACTTGCTGGAATATATGTGCTAGTATTGTTGGTACGGCTAGAAAGGCTTCAGATACCAGCTCTCTTCAAGTGAAGGTGCGGTACTATTAATATCAGTGTAACTCTCAAAGGCGACACATCTCCCCGCATTTCCTTGCTATTCTTATAGGATTCAAGTGGGCAGGCCACTACAAATCCTATTCCTATGTTTACAAGATCCTACGAATAAAAGAGGCTGAAAGTGTCCATCACAACCGACCATATAGACCTCTACACTGCAAATGTCCTTGCTCATCTTCAGTACAATGAACATACTGTACTACTATCATACTCCCTTCATTCCAAAATATAAGTCTTGGTAGAAATTTCCACTATGGATCACATACAGATGTATCCAGATACATTTTAGAGTGTAGATTCACTCATTTTGCTCCATATGTAGTCCATGGTGGAATCTATACAAAGACTTGTATTTAGGAACTGAGAGAGTACATATTAAAGAAGAACGGAAGAGGAACATGGTAAAGAAGAGCAAGCAGATTTTGGATAATAAAATGTTGGTTGCGCAGTGCCCACACATGATGAACCAGAGCGCATTAAGAATGCAACTCCTAGCTGTCTCTTGACCATTTCAGGCGGTTGGATGAAGATCCCACGTCTCCTAACCCTTCTTCTTCCTTGTCTCTGATTCTTCCCATATAGAACACCGCACGGGCCACCGGCCCCCACCGCCTGTGTTCCTCCGCCACCCCCACCCCCACCCCCGCCCAACCCCCACCTGCATCGAGTTTTCTTCGTTCAGTGAGGCCCCACAACCACCTGAGCCACTTCAATCGCACCGGCGAACTCCTGCGAGCTCTGAAAAATCGACTGACCCAATTTTGAAATTTAGTCTACTGTGATTTAACTAGTGTGGAATATAAAAGGGGAAAACCATAAGCATTGGGAGTATAGTGTTGAGCGTGCCATGGCGGATCTGAAGGTGCAAACCGGACAAATGCAACTTCGCAACCAAGACAAGAAATCAGAGTAAAGCAGTGGCGATCTATTTTCTTGCCGCGATAAATAAGTTGAGCAGATACGAAAGAGTACCGCCTCTGGTGCGGCGCCATGTACGCATCTGCTGAGAATTTGACGGTGCTGCGGTAGCGATGGCTGTCGGTGACGTGGAAGTAGATCTAGGAGGGTAGACGGTGGCGGCAGGGCGCGGTGGACGAGACGGTCGTAGGAGCGGCGCCGACAAGGTGGACGACGGCGGGGATGAAGCGAGAGGACGGGATGCAAGGATCCCGGTCCAAAGCCATGGATGAGAGAGGTCGATCTCTTGTAATGGACGGCGGCGTCGGGGTATCAGCTCCGGCATGGTGGAGGAGGATGGCGGTGGATGTGGTGGCAGACGGCGACGGACGGAGGAGGGTGGGGTGGAGAGGTGTTTTGGCACCCACGGAGTACGAATGGGGAAAAGGGAGGTAGAGAGGAAGGGGGGAACCATGTATTCAGGGCGCGCTTGTCTCAAATGTGAGGAAATTTACAAACTTCGCCCCCGTTTCAAATTTCTACTACATCACAACAACATTAGTCAGTTGGGGATAGGACAGTAATCTCGCATACACCGAATATTTGCCGACGAGAGTTTCTTTTTGGCGCCCACCGTGTATGAATATGAATCGGGGAGGGAGTCGATTTCGGCCGAGGACACACTGTGTTTTGGCGCCCACCGTTTATGAATCTGGGTGAGAGGCGGTTACATCACGTTTGGGTGAAATTACAAACCTACCCCTATCGAAACCTATAGAAATCCACCAGATAGGCTTTGCGTGGCAGGGATAGGTAGTAGTGATTTCCATCTTGCAGATTTTGGTTTCAGGCGGTTACTGCGACTTTCCCTGCTTCGTCCAAATTTTGCAGAGTGCACGTTTACCGTGCCAACTCAATTCGAATCCCGTTTGTATTCTATTTTTTTCGGGCGGGATCCATTTTTAATTGGAATTACATTCTATATACATCATTTTTTATATATACTTTCGAAAGCACAACACCATTTATACATAAATATGGTTTACAAATGGCATGATCTCAGATTCATAAGGTTGTATCCATCAATTTGGATTTTCAAATATTTGAAACCACTTTATGTTGAAATCCAATGTATGCATTCCTTGATAACTGTCTCCAATTAATGTGTGTTTCACGCGGGTTTTTTTACTTCTCAAACATGTACAATGTGTTTCACACACGCAACATATAGTGTAATCCCGTTTAGACATTAATTGCATATAAACCATGCATTGTTTGTAATTGAGGAATCTATGGATCACCAATATTGATAAAATATATAACATTACACGTGTGCCCAAATTCAAATGAATATGCATGTTTGATACACCAATTTGCGTTATGATATTATCGATGTCGTGATCTCCAGTTTAAATATTTGAATCCCCTTTAATCCAGATATTCATCTCGTATAGCTATCACTCATGCTTATATAGGACTATCTCTCTGGACCTATACGCGTTCATCATCTCTCAGGTATCTCTCGTGCTACCTGTATGTCGACAATGATCTTTTATCTTCGTAACACATTGACGGTACTCTCTCCCTCGACCTTCATCACTCTATCTCTCTCTAAGTATATCTCGCTCCCTGCTATGTGTCTCTAACTATGATTCTCCATGTGGAATCTCTTTCTCTCACACAAACACAAAACTTTGTCTCCCGGGGTCTCATTTCTCTCTACTATTCCCATGTGTGCCACTCGCACACCCCTCATACAGAGATGTCTTTCGCTCCTTAGATATGAGAACCTACGACTCTTCCTCTTCAATATCTCTTTCTCACACACAAACACAAACTCTGTCTCCTAGGATCTCATATTTCTCCATTATTCTCTTGTATGTCGCTCACACACACCCTCTCTCCCTAGAGATATCTTGCGTTCCCTCGTATATCTCTCTAGCTATCACTCTCGTTGTGAAATATATTTCTCAATCGCAGACACAAAACTCCGTCTCTCTGGATCTCATTTCTCTCTGATATCTGTTTGTATGTGACTCACATGCACCCTCTCTCTATCTCTCTCACACCCACACACATAACCCAGCCTTCTGATCCACTCGACTCCTATCTCTAACGCACACTAGCTAGCATCTTTATCTTTCTATTTATCTGTTTCTCCATCAACCTTCTTTCTCGCCCTCACTCTTGATTCCTATCACGCACACTACATATGATTCTCTCTACATGCAGTCAAGTGCCCTCTCACACATATATATAACTTCACCCTTTGAACCACCTGACTGTCATCTCCAACACCCAAACTAGCGGATGTCCCTCTAGCTAGCATCTCCATCTCTGTATCTATCTATAGTTTCTCCGTCAACATTTCTTTCTCGCACAGAGTCTTGCTCCCTATCACCCACACTATATATGTCTCTCCATACATATGCATTTATAGGTTGGTCTCTTTTGCACAATCGTTGCGCCTCACTCCCTTTGCTCGCCATAGATGGATGCTCCAGCCCATGCCACTATCTCTTAAAGACAAAAACCCATGCTCAATTGTCGGGCCTTCTTCCCCGCATTCTCACATGCATGCATATTGTCATACCGATCCGTCTCTCCCATGTCGTTGATCTTATGACTTATGTCTTCTTTCTTTTATCTCGATCATGCGCGCGCGCACACACACACATCCCACGCATACATGTATACCTCTCACACATGCACGTTCAAGGTCTCTATGTCTCCGTACGTAGTTAATTACCCTCAATCCTAATGCCACATCAAATCGTTCTCCTCTTTTGTGCACATAACTTCTGCCTGGATGGGTAAAACACACACTCACACTTAACAATCTCCTTCTAGCTACCCCCCGCCTCTCACTCTTCCCCTATATCCCTGAAACCAATAAGACCATCCCTTTGTTTAATTCCCGCCTACATGCACCATCGATATATAGTAGTCTTCCTCGATGTCTCTCGAACAAACACGTTCTCTCGATGTCGACTCCTCTCACGCGCACACACCTTCTCTTCCCTCTCTACAGGCATTTTCTCTCTCGCACCCCATCGTTGGTGGCCTCTGCCATACACATCACCTCTCTATGATGAAGCCATGCACACTTAAATTACATCTGCCACAGAGGACCCCGCGACACACACACACATGCACACACACAGACAAACACACGCACCCCCCACACACACTAAGACTCCATCTCTCTCTCTCTCTCACACACACACAAACACACACGCACACACGCACACACCCCCACACACTAAGACTCCATCTCTCTCTCTCTCTCTCACACACACAAACTAAGGTTCCATCTCTCTCTCTCTCCTCTCTCTCAAACACACACACCCCACACACACGCTAGGACTCCATCTCACACATACATGCTCTAGGCGGAGCATTTGTTCCTACCACCCTTCGTCCAACCTTACCCGTATGATAAACAATCACCTTTATTTACTTGCATAACATGGACAAATTCCACTTTACTTTAGTAGTCAGCAAACTTATCATCTGTACCCTTATAAAAAAAAGAGTTGGCGGTGATGGTGTGCCTACCATCTTGTAATACAGACCGTATGATCTATATATGAGGATAGAAAGCAAACTATGATAATCTTACAGAAGATACCCGCACCTCTCTCCACATCATTATCTCCCGCAACCTCATTGCTCAGTAATTAAAAAAGAATAAGTCTCTAGAACAATCTGGCATGCATGGTGGCCGCTGCCGCCTGCCGGCGCCGTCCATCCCCATGCCTCCGCCCATTCCGACCACCAGTCACCACCACGCTCCACTCCTCCTCGCCTTATCTCTCATCTTTCATTTTTTCGATGACATTCTTGAGATACCAGTTTTCCGATAAAATTCTCGAGATATCATTAGTTTTTACACATGGGATTACTCCTGCATGGGTCAATCACAACAGGTGTTTTGTAAAAAAAATGCATATTGATGTTCCCTGCAATGCACGAGAATCTTGCTTGTAATTATATAACGCAAATCACGAGCAGGAAGTGACATTTCTTTGACACAACCACATTAACATGGCCATGTAAATCACTAGCTAAAGTAAATATCATTATACTTATATCCCGATGTAAAAGGTTGAGTACATGTCTGAAGAGTAGAGTCGCACACACGCACTCTGTCTCTCAGAATCTCTCTCACACACACCAGTTACGTGACGCCCACTTAAGCAGACACATATGTTACAATTTGTGCACCTGCAAGTACACGTGATGCTGCACATTTATTTAAGCCGGAAGGCGAACCCCAACAGTAGCTGCATTCATTCCCCTCCCACCACCTCTTCTATGGTCGCCGTCGCCCGGTAGCCATGGGCCGGCCGAAGGTAACAACATACGCCATACTCCCGCCGGAGCGGCGCTTTAATATGGAAATTTTAGTGGTCATGCATGCATATTTTTGTGCTAGCACTCCTATCCGGATGCTTCCCGCAGAGGTGCGCGGGCGGTGGAAGAGGAAGGAAAAGGGAAGCGAGTTGTGGAGTAATGTTTTTTTACCACAATTTCTTAGGAAACTGAGTGCAATAATTGAGTAGTTTTGCAAACTACCAGTACTACACCCGAAACGGTTCAAAACCTATACTCCCTTGCCTGCGCGCGCTTCCCGCGTGAAACGGTCAGGTCGCCCTGGAGCGTCAGTGCCGCATTAATGCCCGGCCAGAGCGGAGGCGACCTCTCATTGGCGCCGGCTTTGAAGTGGCGCGACGGCCGAGAGAGCGCCGCTTCCCGGTGCACGCGACAGCTCCGCGTCGAGACTGGCCATAGGCCCTGTTTGGATCCATGGGTTAGAGTTAGTTTGAGCTAGTTGGGGCTCAAATAGCCCTAAAGTATCCAAGCATGAGGGTTTAAATTGGAGCAAGTTGCACCGAACCCACCAAAAAAAAACTATCCCACCCAAGAGGTGCTAACTGGAGATAGTTCTCATTGGGACCACCGAAAAATCACTTTTCTCTCTCCATGAAGTGCATTTATTGTCAATCTAACCCTGTCACCCAAACACCTCTTTGGCTACAGTTAGATCAGGGTTAGTCATGAGTTAGTCTAACCTTTAGCTAAGTTAGAGTATCAAACAGGAGCAGTATAAGACATGCAAGTTGCTCAAAGCATACAGGCAAATTCGTACGTGAAAGGATTTTTTTCTTTTTGAAAACGGAACGTGAAAGAATTTTTTTAGAATGCTCTTGGCATGTCGCTAACATGTGATAGTTAACCGACCTCAATAGACGGCAGAAATGCCAGCCCGCCGCACTTTGATAGAGACGAGGAGGGAGAAGCGATACAGGTTGCTGGATTACTAGAGATAGGTGTCGCACGGAAGCCAAGAAATATGGTGATAGCGTGGGTTAGCCATGTACTAGTATGATGTAACTACACTGGGCTGCCATATTTCGTACTCTTCCAGTCCACTCTGGAGATGATTGGTTAATTTTATATCGCTGAATCATATTAAATATTACGAGCACAGACGCTCCACCACGAGGTTCCTTGCTCCTTCTCGGTCGTCCGGAATCCATGTTCTTCCACTCTATTTTTTTACATGAGCTTTGTTCATCCTTTTTCCAACACGCGAGACATCTAACATCAAGGTGCAAGCGTTATGCAATGACCGTTCCATCTATATGAAGAACACGTGGGACTGGAACTACGGGACGAACATGTACCCAGGAGTGGACGTACGAACCTGAGTAATGTAGCGCAGTAAGTGAAGTAGAAAGGCACAAATGGTATGAACATGCGTGGCATATAGGGTGTGTTTGGTTGTGTTCTCGTCTCAGCATAGTTGTTCCCTCGTCATGCATGCTCAACTCAACACCCCTCTTCATGCATGCTCTCTTCATGCATGCTTCTAGTGTATTTGTGCTAAACTAGTGTGGACTCATGCACCCTCCATACACTCTACCAAACACCCAAAAGTAGGTCAAGAAGGGAACTCTTGGGCGGCATTTGTCTCTTACTACGTACTACCACTAAATGTTCTACGTGCAATGCACGGTGATGTTATGGAGTACGTGCCCAAGTACTCTACTACTACTATATTAGTTGGAGGCACATATTAACTTTTATATTTGTTTACGTGTATGCCCCGAGGCCTTCCAACTAGACGTGTCTTTCTCCCCAGGTCGCACTTTGTATCGTTCATACCACTAAGTACTACTACGTGTGGTCTCCGACCCAGAAGTGGAAGAAGTGGAGACGCTCTACCACGCTGTTTTTTACGCTGGGCTCTACCACGTTGTTCATGTCCCACTCCTTTCGCTGACACGTGGGACATCCAGCATGTGCCGTGTTTGGCACCCTTCGTCGTAAGAGTTGAAATGCTAGCATTCATCAGAAATAAAAAATAATTATAAATCGGCAGTGATACTATTTTTTGCGAACCAATTAGTAGTGATACTATACCACGCGGTTTCCTTGCTCCTCGATATCGGAATGAATACTTCCATTCGCCAACATGTGGGACGTCGACCATCCTGGTCCACTTGCCATGCACACAGAACTCCAAGGGAGAGTCACCCAGGTCGTTGCGCCGCAGTAACAATGACTAATGAGCCGTCAAATCATAGGCCCACTTCCCACTTTGAAGTTGCTCGGACGAAGGAACCATCATGACTTCGTTGAATTCCACTTCTTGAAGAAAACTACTGTACCAGCAGTACTGCTAGCTACAGTAGTTACTCCAACAGAGGCCTCCTTTCGTTCATAGGATAGGAATATGCAAATCAAAGGAAGTGACATGACATGCATCTCAATTCCTATAGAGAAAGAGATGCCATTTGATGCTTAGGATAGGAATTTTTCCATTTAGTCTAGGCTAATGCACTGGTAATTTGCTCTAAAAACTACAGTAGTAACTAGTAGTATTGGTACATGCTCGTACTCAGACACAGACACACACACTAACTACTAGTACTACTACTTCTCACATGCTGGCCAGACACCGTCGTTCTCCTTCCCGGCTTTGTCGGCGACGCCCCACCGTGCTTGGATCTCCGCCGACCTCTCCGCAGCAGCGCTGCGTCCTTTTCTTTCTTGCGGTGGTGGGCCTCTCTTTTCTTGAGTGCTTTCTGAGTTTTCTGCTCCCTCTGTGCGGCTTTGGCCGCCTCTTGCTCTACCGCCCATTCGGCCTTGGCATCTTCAAATTCCTCCCACATAGTTGTGAGGTCGCGAGCGGTGATGGACTCGGCATGACGGGATGGCATCGCTTCCCTACCATTTTGTGTGCGGTCATGAGCAGCGAGGAACTCGGCGCGGCGGGATGCCATCGCTGCCTTACCGGTTAGTGTGCGGCGTGGTGGCATGAACGACGCTTGGTGAGAGCTCTAGGGTGGAGTGGCCGGACAACCGTATAGTGCATTGGTTTGTCAAGAGCTCAAGGACAGAAGATGAAGCAAATTTGGATTCCCCTTCAATCCTGGTCATTTATTACCAACTTGAACGATACAAAGTGAGGATACATATGTTTCCATAACTCGACATCAAAAGCTGGTGAGGATACATCTGTTTCCATAACTCAGAGAGGGTTCGCATGATTCACTATCGAACAAAAGTAGCAAGATCCTCTCACACAAGACAGTGCACTAGCCCTAAGATGGTTTGATAACACGCATCGTTCTGGTAATTAAACACAGGGCAATGCAAACTACCCTGAAGGATTAGCGCGACCAACTATTTCTTGTCATCGATCTCTCGGGCAATGACCACATCACGAACAGCGGCATGGGAATCGATTTCTGGGGCGATGTCCACAGATCTGACCGCGACATCGGAATCGATCTCCGGGGCGATGTCCACAGGATGGACAGCGGCATCGGAATCGATCTCCGAGGCGATGCCAATAGGACATGCCACGACATCGTAACCATCAAGGACGTCCACTGGCACCTGCACAACCCTAACATATTAGAAAGCACATTGCAAATAATCAAAAACCACAACTATGGTAATAAGCCATTATTTTTTACCTTGTGCAGCTCACCGGAGGATCTCATCCCTCCGGGGGGCATCTCCTTGTCCTCGATGGGGGCCATCACCTTGCCAGGGGAATACTGCTTCTCAACAGCGACTATCTCCTCAAACTCGGTCTTGAGCCTCACATAGGTGGCAATCAGAGTTCCTGGGGTAGGCACGGTGGGGCCCTTGCTATTCTTCCAACTTTCTTTGAGGAGTTCGTCCGCCAATGTCCTCAACTCTTTGGCCAGTGCTTGTTTCTTGGAGTTCTTTGTCTCCATGGGTTGGACCGCCAACATGGTCAACTCATTGGTCGGTGCTCGCTTCCTGGAGATCGCTGTCTCCAGTGGGTTGTCCGCCGAAAACTCTTTGCCTAGTGCTCTAGGATCCATCAATGAACTGACAAACAAAAAGCAATCAAAAGGAAACCACAATCGCAATAAAAACGGGAAAAGAATAGGATGTGAGAATCGGTCGGTGCTTCGCAAAAAGAAGATTCTTGGAATGAAAATATAGCAGCATAACTGATTTTCCCACCTTTCCTTCGTCGGTACAAAAGAAAAATGGCAGAAGTGAGTAGCCTGGAGTGAGGTTTTCTTCAAGAAAGGGAAGAAAGGGCTTGAACGAGCGTTCCAGTGAAATGATGGTTGCTTCGTCCATTCCAACTTGGAGGCCACCTTACCACTGCTTGTAAAGGTGTGGGTTTTGTGATATGACAGGTCATGACGGCCACACCGGGGTGACAGGTGAGTCTCGACTGTAGCACCTCGCTGTGATTTGGTGGATGGCACGCGGGCCCGGATGCTTTGAAATGTCCCGCATGTGCACCGCGACCAAGGCGGAGAGGAAAACGAGAGAACCACGTAATTAATGCATGAGTTTAATTAGGGTAGTTTTGTAAAGTACGAGATACATTCCTCCAATCGCAAAATGCCTTGGTTCATGAGATTTGAGATTTGAGCCCTATAAACCGGAAGGGATGGAGTACTGCACACGGTGTAGTCTAGTCACTTGTTGAAATCTCTACAAAGGCAAATACTCCTTTTCGGTTTACAGGGCTATACTACTCCCCCTGTCTAGGTGTGTAAGTCATCTTACGAAAACCAAATAGTCCCAAAACACTTAGGCGCGGTGCATTAACTTCTACCTTGTTTCTTGTTTCTTGACATGTCAACCAATAAGAGATGAGAGGTGTGCATGCTTTTAATGACTTGCAATGGCTAGTTCATTGCATGCAATGCTATTAATTAGCAAATAAACATTGGTGACCCCAAGAGGAAACGGTGCTAAGCGTGTGGACCTATGCAGAATGAGTATCAACCAATGGATAATGGAGTTTAATTGTTAAACAATAGAAATTTTGTCTCATGCAAGAGCCTGGCTAGTACTCCAAGGAGCCGCACCATGCGAGCATTCGCAACTACCACGTTCGGGTTGCGCTTGGCTCTTCGCCTCTTCGAGAAGACGAACAATGATGTTACTCCTACTTCTACAGTATCGAATCCACTGCTGCATGTCCGTCCACCTCGTGCGGGAGGGATAGCGTGTAGCGAAAGCTTCTACTTACTGCTCCTGCCTTTGCGTCTATGACAGGTGGGCCCGACAGGTGGTTGGCCCTCCTATCATGCAACCAAAGGCAGGTGCAGTTAAGGCACCGGATCTTAGTCCGCGAGGGAGAGGGTGTTGTAGTAATCAAATTTCTCAGTCTTGTACGAGTTGACGCTGTCATGGTTCTAAGTCTGACAGTAATGTAGGGGGGTAGGTATGGAGAGGCAAGATCTTAGCTATGGAGTAGTTGTAAGCACACGAGGTTTACGAGTTCAGGCCCTTCTTGGAGGAAGTAATAGCCCTACGTCTCGGAGCCCGGAGGCGGTCGACTGGATTATGTGTGTATGAATTACAGGGGTGCCAACCCTCTACACTGAGGAGGGGGTGGCTTATATAGAGTTCGCCAGACCCCTCCGGCCCTCAGTTATGTAGGGTTTTAAGTACATTAAGGTCGGGTGTTACTGGTAACGCCCCTAATAAAGTGCTATGATGACCATAAAAGCTACTTAATGACTGACCGTTAGCGTGCGGAGTGACTTTAGGTCTCCTGGCCATCGAGTGGTTGGATCTTGGTCGAGTGATTGCTTCTTGGTCGCGATTGAAAGGTGATTTCTTCTAGAGATGTCCTTGGGTAGGGCAGTTAGGACAGGTCGATGACCCTACCCTAGGTACATAGCTTCATCATTAGCCCCCGAATGGATCGAGGTTTGAGTGGGGAAGGAGATGAGAACTTCTCCGACTCATTTTTCATGCCATGAGCATATCTCGTTTCGGATCAATGAACCTGAGTGACGATAGCAACTTCCTTTTCAGTCACCTTCATCCTTTCTTGGTTTTTTTGTCGAGTGAGTTTCTTTACTTGAAAAGTTCCGAGTGACGGTGTGGAGGAGATCTTCCGTCTGACAAGTTGTTCTGCTGTCCGCGGATTTCGTGGGATTCAAATTTTGGGAAGCGCGCGGGACGGGGGAGGCAGCAGTAATTGGATGGGATAGGGCGGAGCCGCCTCGATCTCTGTGCCACCTTTTTCGCCACATATCGCGCGCGCGACTATTGCGGGATTTGACAGGATCGTCCGGGCCTACCAGTCAGCCACTCGGAAGTAACCTCATATAAGGCGTCGGACCGGGGTTTCTTGAACAGTGCGTTCTCATTTCCTCTCCTCCTCTTCAGGCTTCTTTGTCGCGCTCGTTCTCGCCCCAGCGCCACTGCTCCGTATGTGTCCCGCTGGCGACGATGGGGAAGGAGAAGACGGCGGCTCTGGAGCGGGCGAAGAAGGCGACGGCAAAGGCGAAGGGGAAGGCAACCAGTCGGGGTGGATCTTCCTCACGAGCCGGCCTGCCGAAGGGCTGGATCCAGGGCGACTGGATCCGCTCGATGATCCGCCAAGAAGACCTCGACGACCTAGCCGATGGAGGACTGATCCCCCATGGATCGGCGCGGCTTCCGGGGAAGGAATCCGAGCCACAACCTCGGGAGGGTGAGCGCATTCTCCTTGCCACCCACGTCGACCGTGGGTTTTCCTTGCCTCCTCACCCTTTCTTTTGGGGATTTCTGAATTTCTTTGGGGCACAACTCCACCACTTCACTCCCAACACAATCGTGTATCTCGCTGCTTTCGTGTCTTTGTGTGAGAATTTCTTGGGTTGTCGGCCTCACTGGGGTCTTTTCAAGCACATTTTCACCTGTCGTTCTCAAACGGTGAAAAAGCTAATCCGAGTGATGAGAGAACACAAGTGATTCAGATGTGCGGGGGTCTTGGTGTTCAGATGAGAGGGAAAAGTTCCTTTCCGGCCATGATTCTTCCCGACTCGGTCCGCGGATGGCAGTCGACCTGGTTTTACTGCAAAGACCAGCCAACGCCAGGGCAGTCGACTGGCCTCCCTCCTTTTACCATGGACCGAGTGAGGAAACCCTCCTCTTTGAAGGTGATCCCGGAGGAGAAGGTGCAAGTTAGGGTGCTAGTCGAACGAGTGGTCCAGCTTATTCGTGACAGGTTCACTGGTATGGATCTCTTGGAGGTTTTCCTTCGGCGGCGCATCCAGCCTCTTCAAGCTCCAGACCATCCGATGTGGATGTATTTGGGTCTTGACGACACCACTCGGATTCACCCGGAGGAGGTCGATGACGACACACTGGAGGGGTGGCTGTCGGGCATCACCAGAAACAAGGACAACCCCAGGGGAGCTAGGAGAGTTCCTCCATTCGACCAGTCCCATGAACCAGAAAAGGTCCGATTCTGAGCTTTTGATTATAATCTGAATTCACTTGTGCAGCTGTCTATACTGCATCCACTGAGTTTATTCTTCCTGCTTTCTTTCAGGCCCTTATCGAAATGTACTCAGTGCCCAACGGAGAGCAAGAGCAAGACTCGGAAGGAGAGGCGAGCGGCGGCGACAGTGGCGAATGGCATTCTGACGGAGAAGAGGACGAAGAAAGCGACAACTCAAGTGACGAAGAAGAAGTCGAGTCACCTCCTCGCAGGGAGAGGCGATCCAAGCTTGACCAAGAACGACCGAGCGCCCGTGAAAAGGCGATTGCTCAGACTGGTCAGTCTTCGAAGCGTCCTCGGACATCTTCACCAACCCCAACTGAAAAAGTGTCAAAGCATCTCAAAGTTGCAGAGCAGAAGCCTCGGAAGGCGTTGCCGAAGATTAAGATTGACATCCCCATCGCTTCTGCGTGAGTGTCTCCCTTTGTATTCACTCGACGCTCCATGCTGTTTATTTTTTCTTGATTTAACCAGACGAACTTTGGAACTGGCAGCGCTGCTACTTCCGGGACCTCAGCTTACAGAGATGAGGATGAGGTAATGGAGGATGCAGTCACTTCCAATCTGGGTATGATTTCTGTCATTCTGTCTTTATTTGGTCGACTCAACTGCAATATGTACCATTGGGTGATGTGATTTTGGCGATTGATCTTTGAACAGCTCCTAACATTATTGACCTCCCCGATGATGATGATGAAGAGCCTGAGAGGCCTTTGACGAGGAAAAATAGGAAAGCTCCTGCAAGCAAGGTGCCACAGTCGACGCCGATGGCGGAACCAGTCGTTCAGGACGCTGGTGATGCTAATTGGGGTTCTGTTACCTTTGCCGTACCATTGTCGAGTGCCCTGCCTTCTTCGTCGACTGCTCAAGCTCCTGCCGACCCACCTTCAGCTTTTGCGATCCATCATGTCCCAGAGGACAAAGTGAATGCTGCCAAGGAAGCCATACGCTAGGCGGGCATTATGATGGAGAAGGTGAAGATGGTGCGGGACGCCAGTCAGGCCGCTTATGACGCCAGCTCGGCTCTCCAAAGCAATGTTCAGGTTAGTTGGTCACCGCTTGTTCTGTTAGGATATGCTATCTGAAGACTCTCTTTCCGAAAATCTTTGCATCTCTACACCCACTGGGTGCGTCGATTGAATTTTTGGACTAGTGGGGCCATGCTGAGTGCACCCACTGGGTGTAGTCCCCGAGACTACAGTGGACTGCTGGCAGTCGACTGTAGTCTTTGTATTTTGATTCTTTTGCTCGATCTGGTCTGGCCGTGTCGAGTGTAAACTGAACCGGTGGGGGCACGCAAAGTGCACCCACTGGGTGTAGTCCCCGAGACTATGGTGGACTGCGGGAAGTCGACCATAGTCTTAGTATTTATTGTCTTTGTCATTTTTCGCTGTAAAATAACTTCCCCTCCCTGATTGCAGAAATCTTGTGATCTTGGAGCTCGCTTTGCTGACTTGGAGAAACAGCAGATCCAGCTAAACCTTGACTTGGAATTGGCCAAGACAGAGCTGCAAAAGGCCAAGGACGACGCCAATGGTAAGACGAGCTTGTCGACTAGTTTGTCTTTGGCTTGACTACCCTTCTGCTCTTTCTGAATCAAGCACCATTTCTTTGTAGAAAAACTGAACGAAGCTCTGGCGAAGAAGGATCATGATTTGGCTGCTGCTCAAAAGAAAGCTGACGATAGAACCGCTCTGGCTGAACAGAAACTGGCTTCAGTCGGCCAATTGGAAGAAGGGAATGCCAAGATGAAATCTGCCCTGAACGAAGCCAACAAGGAGTGCACACGCTTGAAGAAGGACAAGGTCAACCTGTACAAGAAGATGGAAGGCATCGCTCGCAGGAGGGACGATCTGGAGAGCTATCTGAGGAGCCTTGCCAAGAAGTTGTTCATCAAGCTTGAAGGTATACATTTTGTTCCGACTGATGTTTTTTTTGTCGACTCAGCACACGAAAATTGACTTATCCTTGGATCGTGAATGCAGAGTTTTGCCAGAACTTCGAGGAGGAGACTAGGTGGATTGAGCCAGGTTTGGACCCCATCAACTCTCCCGTGAAAGATGAAACTGCCATGAATCTGCTCCGACTGGAATCCCGCATCGATGGTGTTGTGGACTACTTGGCTCGACTAAAGGTTGCCGCGTCATGGATCGACACGGCACTTTGGCCAGGGGCCACGCTCCAGAATGATCTCGAGTCTCTGATGACTCGACTTAACGAGATCCCTGGTCGAGTGCAGGAGTGGAAGAAATCTTCTGCCCGGTGTGGTGCTGATGTGGCTCTGTCTTTGGTTTGTGTCCACTGCAAGGAGGTGCGACAAGATAAGCTGGCTGCAATCAAGGTCGCCAACACCCAGAGGCATGACTTCCGATCTTTTATGGAGACTTTTATTGCTGCAGCCACTCGGATCGCCGACAGCGTCGACCTGGACGAGTTCGTCGAGCCTGCCAGTCCTCCTCCTGTGGAGTGAACAAACTTTTATGCCCCACCTAAAATTTGCCTCGGAATGCTGAGTGGTTTTTGTAACCGTTAAACTCTTTCGGGCTGAATGCCCAAGCACTTCGATCTGCGGTCTGGAACCTTTAGGATTTATCTGAACTTGGTTTATCGTTGAATATCTTCATGAATTCTCCGTCGAGTGGAACTCGTTCTTCACTCGAGACAACTTTTGTATTTGTGGCGCAGCTCTGAAGGAGAAGGTAGCAGTCGACCTGCACCTCGTCGTCCTTGCGGGTCGGGATGGAGCGCAGGTTGTATTTGTGGCGAAGCTCCGAAGGAGAAGGTGGCAATCGACCTGCACCTCGTCGTCCTTGCGGATTGGGATGGAGCGCACGTTGTATTTGTGGCGAAGCTCCCAAGGAGAAGGTGGCAGTCGACCTGCACCTCGTCGTCCTTGCAGATTGGGATGGAGCGCACGTTGTATTTGTGGCGAAGCTCCAAAGGAGAAGGCGGCAGTCGACCCGCACCTCGTCGTCCCTGCGGATTTGGGATGTGTTTCGTACTTAGGCGAGTACTGGACTGCAGCTAAGCCTCCGAGTGGGAGGGTCGCTCTCCACTCGGTAGGATTTTTCAAACTTAGGCGAGTACTGGACTGCAGCTAAGCCCCCGAGTGGGAGGGTCGCTCTCCACTCGGTAGGATTTTTCAAACTTAGGCGAGTACTGGACTGCAGCTAAGCCCCCGAGTGGGAGGTTTGCTCACCACTCGGTAGGATTTTTCAAACTTAGGCGAGTACTGGACTGCAGCTAAGCCCCCGAGTGGGAGGCTGGCTCACCACTCAGTAGGATTTTCAAATACTTAGGCGAGTACTGGACTGCAGCTAAGCCCCCGAGTGGGAGGTTTGCTCACCACTCGGTAGGATTTTTCAAACTTAGGCGAGTACTGGACTGCAGCTAAGCCCCCGAGTGGGAGGCTGGCTCACCACTCAGTAGGATTTTCAAATACTTAGGCGAGTACTGGACTGCAGCTAAGCCCCCGAGTGGGAGGTTTGCTCACCACTCGGTAGGATTTTTCAAACTTAGGCGAGTACTCGACTGCAGCTAAGCCCCCGAGTGGGAGGGTCGCTCTCCACTTGGTAGGATTTTTCAAACTTAGGCGAGTACTGGACTGCAGCTAAGCCCCCGAGTGGGAGGGTTGCTCTCCACTCGGTAGGATTTTTCAAACTTAGGCGAGTACTGGACTGCAGCTAAACCCCCGAGTGGGAGGGTTGCTCACCACTCGGTAGGATTTTCAAATACTTAGGCGAGTACTGGACTACAGCTAAGCCCCCGAGTGGGAGGCTGGCTCACCACTCAGTAGGATTTTCAAATACTTAGGTGAGTACTGGACTACAGCTAAGCCCCCGAGTGGGAGGCTGGCTCACCACTCGGTAGGATTTTCAAATACTTAGGCGAGTACTGGACTGCAGCTAAGCCCCCGAGTGGGAGGCTGGCTCACCACTCGGTAGGATTTTCAAATACTTAGGCGAGTATTGGACTGCAGCTAAGCCCTCGAGTGGGAGGCTGGCTCACCACTCGGTAGGATTTTCAAATACTTAGGCGAGTACTGGACTGCAGCTAAGCCTCCGAGTGGGAGGCTGGCTCACCACTCGGTAGGATTTTCAAATACTTAGGCGAGTACTAGACTGCAGCTAAGCCCCCAAGTGGGAGGCTGGCTCACCACTCGGTAGGATTTTCAAACACTTAGGCGAAACGGGTTCGCAGCTAAGCCTCGGAGTGAGAAGCTGGCTCACCACTCGGTAGGAAATTATTTTTACAAACTTAGGCAAAACGGATTCGCAGCTAAGCCACCCACTGGGGGATTTCTCATGCAAACAAAAACAATAACAATCACTGGGAAAATTATAACACTCTTGTCTTTGATAAATAAACTACAGAAGTTTTTCTTATTACATCTCATCCGAGTGAGAATTCAAGTATAAAAGGGGCGGAGCAGCTCCACATTCCAGGCTCGTGGCTCATCAATCTGGCGATCGACATTATAAAGGTGGTACGCTCCATTGTGGAGGACTCTGGTGACTATGAAGGGACCTTCCCAAGTAGGAGCGAGTTTGTGTGGTTTCTATTGATCCACTCGGAGGACCAAGTCTCCTTCTTGGAAGGCTCGACTCTTCACATTTCTGGCATGGAATCGACGCAAGTCTTGCTGATAGATGGTCAATCGGATCATGGCCATTTCTCTTTCTTCTTCCAGGAGGTCGACTGCGTCCTACCGGGCTTGTTCTGCTTCATCTTCAGAGTAGAGCTCGACTCGGGGTGCGTTGTGAAGCAGGTCACTCGGCAAAACTGCTTCGGCTCTGTAGACCAGAAAGAATGGGGTTCTTCCAAATGATTGGTTCGGGGTTGTCCTCAATCCCCAAAGAACTGATGGAAGCTTGTCGACCCATGCACCTGCTGCGTGCTTGAGATCGCGCATCAGTCGGGGTTTCAGTCCTTTGAGAATTAAGCCGTTTGCTCTTTCCGCTTGTCCATTCGACTGGGGGTGAGCGACTGAAGCGTAGTCGACTCGTGTGCCTTGAGAGGCGCAAAAGGCTCTGAATTTGTCAGAATCAAAGTTTGACCCATTGTCAGTGATGATGCTGTGCGGAACTCCATATCTGAATATCAACTCTCTGATGAAACTGATAGCAGTGCAAGCATCAAGATTCTTGATAGGCTTAGCTTCAATCCATTTGGTGAACTTGTCGACTGCTACTAGCACATGAGTGAAGCCGCTCCTGCCCATTCTCAGTGGTCCAACCATGTCCAGTCCCCAAACATCGAAGGGCCAGACGAGTGGAATGGTTTTCAGGGCTGACGCGGGTTTGTGCGACATATTGGAGTAAAACTGACATCCTTCACATTTGTCGACTATCTCTTTCGCCATTTCATTCGCCCTTGGCCAGTAGAATCCCGCTCGGTATGCTTTAGCCACAATGGTCCGAGAGGATGCATGATGACCACAGGTCCCCGAGTGGATATCATCAAGGATTATCTGACCTTCTTCTGGTGTTATACACTTCTGACTGACTCCAGTCGCGCTTTTTCTATACAACTATCCCTTTACGACTGTAAAGGCCTTGGATCGACAAACGATCTGTCGAGCCTTTTCTTCGTCCTCTGGGAGTTCTTTCCTTAGGATGTACGCGATGTACGGTACCGTCCAGTCAGGAGTGATGACAAAAACTTCCATGATCAGGTCGACCACAGCTGGAACTTCAGCTTCAATCGGATCCGTGTCACTTTTTGGCTGCGGGGCTTCTTCAGTGAAGGGATCCTCCTGAACTGATGGTGTGTGGATGTGTTCCAAAGACACATTGCTGGGAATGGCTTCTCTTTTGGAACCTATTTTCGCCAAATCATTAGCTGCTTGATTTTTCAGTCGGGGTATTTGATGAAGTTCTAACCCCTCGAATTTCTTCTCGAACTTTCTCACTGCATTGCAATAACTAGTCATGGCCGTACTTCTGACGTCCCACTCCTTCATCACTTGATTAACCACCAAATCTGAGTCGCCATAGACCATGAGGCGACGGACGCCGAGTGAAATGGCCATGCGCAACCCATATAAAAGTGCTTCATATTCTGCTTCGTTATTGGAGGAATCGAAGTGGATTTGAAGAACATATCTGAGCTTATCTCCTCGGGGGGGGGGCAATACTACCCCGGCACCGGAACCATTCAACATTTTGGAACCGTCGAAGAACATGGTCCAATGCTCCGAGTTATTCTGAGTCGGCAGTTGTTGTTCAATCCACTCGGCGACGAAATCTGCTATTCCTTGGGACTTGATAGCTTTCTTTGCCTCAAACTTGCTATCTAGAGGAAGGAGTTCAATCGCCCATTTTGCCACTCGACCAGTTGCATCTCTGTTGTGCAGGATCTCTGACAATGGAGCGTCGCTGACGACTGTAATGGAATGATCAGAGAAGTAGTGAGCAACCTTCTTTGTGGTCATATAAATCCCATATACAAGCTTCTGATAATGAGGATATCTTTGCTTCGACGGGGTCAAAACTTCAGAAACATAATATACTGGGCGCTGAACTTTGAAGGCTTTTCCTTCTTCTTCCCGCTCGACCGTAAGTACCGTACTGATGACTTGTCCCGTGGCTGCGATGTAAAGCAGCAAAGGCTCTTTGCTGATTCAGGCAGCAAGCACCGGCTGGGTGGAGAGCAGAGCTTTGAGCTCTGCAAACGCTGCATCAGCTTCAGGAGTCCACTCGAACTTGTCTGACTTCTTCATCAATCGGTAAAGAGGCAATGCCTTTTCACCGAGACGAGAGATGAATCGACTTAAAGCGTCCAAGCAACCAGTAAGCTTCTGGATGTCGTGCACTCGCACAGGATGTTTAATCTGGAGTATAGTACCGACTTTTTCTGGATTGGCGTCGATTCCCCGTTCGGAAACGAGAAAAGCGAGTAACTTTCCGCCAGGAACTCCGAATGTGCACTTTGATGGATTAAGCTTGATATCATACCTCCTGAGGTTGGCAAAGGTTTCAGCAAGGCCAGTCAGCAGGTTGGAACCCTTCTGTGACTTGACCACAATATCATCCATGTATGCTTCCACATTCCGACTGATTTGAGTGAGCAAACACTTCTGAATCATCCTCATGAAAGTGGCTCCGGCATTCTTGAGGCTGAATGGCATGGTAACATAACAGAAGCACCCGAATGGAGTGATGAAAGCTGTTTTGATCTCGTCAGGTCCATACAGACGGATCTGATGGTACCCAGAATAGGCGTCTAAAAAGACATTCGCTCACATCCCGCAGTCGAGTCGACTATCTGGTCAATGCGGGGGAGAGGAAAATGATCTTTCGGGCAGGCCCGATTGATATGTTTAAAGTCAATGCACATGCGAAGTGACTTGTCCTTCTTGGGGACCATGATAACGTTGGCGAGCCACTCGGAGTGGTAAATCTCTCGGATGAACTCCGCTGCTAAGAGCCGAGCCACCTCCTCACCAATAGCCTTTCTCTTCTATACGGCGGACCGTCGGAGATGTTCTTTGACGGGTTTCACTTTTGAGTCGACTCGTAGGCGGTGCTCAGCCAGCCCCCTGGGAACACCCGGCATGTCAGAAGGCTTCCATGCGAAGATGTCCCAGTTCTCACGGAGGAACTGGATGAGCGCTTCTTCCTATTTGGAGTCGAGTGTTGTTGAGATATGAGTCGGAGCAGCACTGGGATCGGTCGGGTGAATGTGAACCGGCTTCGTTTCACCAGACGACTAAAAAGCTGATTCTGTAGCGGGCTTCTTGGCTCGCATCAAATCACTCGGGTATGCAGTCTTCTGGTACTCCTGCAGCTCCACCACTGCCATCTGAGCATCAGCGATCTTTGAGCCTTTCTGAAAACACTCTTCTGCTTTCTTCCGATTGCCCGTAACAGTGATCACACCTTTGGGACCAGGCATCTTCAATTTGAGATACACATAACATGGTCGAGCCATGAAGCGTGCGTAAGCTGGCCTGCCCAAAATAGCGTGATAAGAACTTTGGAAATCCACAACTTTGAATGTCAACTTTTCTTTGTGGTAATTCTTGGAATCACCGAAAACCACATCAAGAGCAATTTGGCCGAGTGACTCAGCCTTCTTCCCAAGAATGACTCCATGGAAACTCATGTTGCTGGTACTGAGTCTGGACATCAGAATGCCCATCCCTTTCAACATCTCAGCACACAGTATGTTCAAACCACTGCCACCATCCATCAAGACTTTGGTCAGTCGAGTGCCTTCAACAACTGGGTCGACCACCAAAGCTTACCTCCTAGGGGTGGCAATGTGCGTCGGGTGATCGGACTGGTCGAATGTGATGGCAATCTAAGACCACTTCAGATAACTGGGTGTCACCGGAGCAACCATATTCACCTCTCGGTTGATCACTTTCAATAGCCTTTTGCTTTCAACATCAGCAAAAATCATCAAGGTGGAATTGACCTGGGGGTATCCATCATCACTGTCTTCCTTGTACTCAACTTTGTCCGACTCCTTTTCCTTATCTTTGGGCTGTTTGCCCTGGAACTGCTGGATCAAGAGCCGACACTGTCGAGTGGTATGTTTCAGGTAAATGAGCTTACCCTCTTCATCTTTCTTGGTGTGGATGTGACATGGCAAATACAACACATCATTTCCGTCTTGGTCTTTAACTTTCTTGGGGTTCCAAGGCCCTTTGGGTTTCCCCTTAAACTTTCCTTGAGTTACAACCAAGGCTTCCCCAGGGGCAGCTGGCTCGGCTTTCCGCTTCTGTTTCCGATTGGAATTTCCTCCTCCGGTTTCTTGGGCGACTGACTTGTGCTTGCCACTCCGGAGTAAATCCTCATCTTCACCATTAGCGTACTTGGTGGCAATCTCCATCATCCGATTCAGAGACATGTCTCCGGTTTGACCGAATTTCAGATTCAGTTCTCTGTACTTGACGCCTTCTTTGAAGGCACAGACTGCTTGGTGATCAGGCACATTCTCTACCATGTGATGTAACGTGATCCATCTCTGGATGTAATCCCTCAAAGTTTCATTCGGCTTCTGCACGCAAGACCGCAGCTCCGTCAGTCTGCCGGTCGCTTGCATGTTCCTTCAAATGTGGTGACAAACACTCGGGCGAGATCTTCCCAAGTGTAAATGCTGCTGGGTGCTAACTGATTCAGCGACGCTCTGGCCGAGCCCTCCAACATGAGAGGCAGGTGCTTCATGGCCACCTCATCATTGCCACCGCCAATCTGGACAGCCACTCGGTAGTCTTCAAGCCAGGTATCGGGCTTGGACTCACCAGTGAACTTACTGACTCCAGTCGCCAACCTGAAGTTGGGAGGAATCACAGCGGCCCTGATGGCTCTACTAAAGCACTCTGGCCCCGAAACATGTACTTTGCTGCTGGTAGGTGCATCTCTGTCGTGACCTTCTCGGTGAGCTCTATTCCTGTCGACCAAACCTTGAACGAGAATGGATCTTGCATCAAAGCCTGGTTCCCTAGGGTCGACTGGAATCCTTTGCCCAACACTATGAGGGCGCCTGTCATCCTGCTGTCGAGGCACATACGATCCACTCCTCGGGGGAGGGGTGGGCACTCGACGTTGATTGTCACGATCGAATCGGTGATCATACTACTCACGGTTTCCGTACTGATCATGCTGGTCCCCACGTCCCTCACGCCTCGGGGGCGATCTTGGGCTATGAGCTGACTGGACTATGTCTGCAGCAATGGATCTGCTATGAATCCTGTTCCGCGACTGAGAAACAGCGGAATTCTGGTCTCCTGCTGCCCGGAGTAACGCTCTGATCTGCAGCAAGCCTCTGCCAGCCTCTGACTGGGAAGGCTGAATCGACTCTGCTATACGGGCTGCAGCTGCTAAATTCTGAATCGAAGTTTGATATACCTGCGGGGGCGGAAAGAGCTGACGTCGACTGGATTCTGGAACCTGTTGTCGCGCACGCTCATCGAGTGCTCGCTGGAGGTTCTCCAGTCGAGTGCGCTCAGCCAAGTTTGCCAGGCGCGCGTCCTCCAAGGCACGAGCCTCGGGGGTTTCTCCAACGATAGGAGTGTGCAGTGCATCCATGTTCCGGCGATGAAGTTCTTCTCTCTGCAGCGACGTGAGCGGATCGGGGAGATATTCCTCATGGGGATGCGACGGGTCGCCTCCACCTGCGCCTCCGTCGGTGCGGGGAAAACCGGGAGGACTGCGCAGTCCATCGACCATCAAAACCTCCGCCGCCGGATCACTGCTGTCGCACTCGGATGCGGTCTCTGCGGAGCTAGTCGAACAGGCCGTAGAGGGATTCGCCGGGCTCGATCGCCGCGACTTGAGGGGTGGCCGACTGGCGTGCCACCGCGTGTCTCACCCACCGCTGAAGTCTCGACCGACCGGAGCGCTTGCGCCGGCGGGAAACAGGGAGGGAGGACAACACATGGGCCGACCGATAATGGGTTGACGGTTGCCGCAAGAGGACGTCGCGAATGCACGCGCGAAAGTGCGTTACCCCGCAGACAGGAAGTGCGTCGACGTCGAGCGGAGCCTCCTGAAGCCAAGCGGAGTCGTCGGCGATGAACGTGAGCGCGCCGAGACGGATCTCGCGGCCCTCCACCAAAACTCCGCCAGAAACCATGATGATTTGGATCGGAAAAGATCGCAACTCCTCCAACAAATCGCTAAGACACCGCCCCACGGTGGGCGCCAACTGTCGTGGTTCTAAGTCTGACAGTAATGTAGGGGGGTAGGTATGGAGAGGCAAGATCTTAGCTATGGAGTAGTTGTAAGCACACGAGGTTTACGAGTTCAGGCCCTTCTTGGAGGAAGTAATAGCCCTACGTCTCGAAGCCCGGAGACGGTCGACTGGATTATGTGTGTATGAATTACAGGGGTGCCAACCCTCTACACTGAGGAGGGGGTGGCTTATATAGAGTTCGCCAGACCCCTCCGACCCTTAGTTATGCAGGGTTTTAAGTACATTAAGGTCGGGCGTTACTGGTAACGCCCCTAATAAAGTGCTATGATGACCATAAAAGCTACTTAATGACCGACCGTTAGCGTGCGGAGTGACTTTAGGTCTCCTGGTCGTCGAGTGGTTGGATCTTGGTCGAGTGATTGCTTCTTGGTCGAGTGTCTTCGAGTCTGTCGAGTGGAACACCTCCAAGTCGATTGAAAGGTGATTTCTTCTAGAGATGTCCTTGGGTAGGGCAGTTAGGACAGGTCCATGACCCTACCCTAGGTACATAGCTTCATCAGATGCGACACATCAAAGCACTGCACTCGATATAAGTCTTTTTACACATTTGAAATGGGCTACTTCATATGTAGGAGTAGACATATTCTGCTTCGTATGTAGTCACTTGTTGCAATCTCTAAAAAGACTTATATTTGGAAACGGAGGGAGTACAACGCATGCATGCATGCATGCCGTGACTTTCTTTGTGATACTTGCATGTGTTGATTTGATGCACCTTGCCAAATTTTGACTATAAATTTAACTAACCAAATTTTCATGCATGTCACAAAAAATACGGGGCTGTTTGGATTGTGACTATGTTTGTCTTATGTTGCCACATTATTTTTCCCACACTTGCCACACTTTCCTAACATGAGTTGCTCAAATTGTTAGACACACTTTGGCTTGCCTAAGGGAATCTTGCCACAATTTTTGTGTCGATGACATCTGGGGTTCACTGCTAATAAAAAAATTTCTTGTCTTAGGTGTGGCTAATAAAAAAGACTTATATTTAGGAACGGAGGGAGTAGAAAATATAAATAATAATGCATGTTGGGGCAACCCACGTTTCCGCTAATTTTAGCCGTGGGCTTGTTCTCAATTTTTACGAGGGGGTGGTTGTTCATTTAATGGAGGGACTTGTAGTACCAGACTTGAACGATACAAAGTGCGACCTGGCACACCGTAACACCACTTGGAACAAGCGGGTAGCTATCTCAAAAAACAATCAACAACTAAAAAACCGTGACCTGGCATGTAGTAGTACACAATTTTAAACGATTGTTTTGATGGAGTGAAAAAGGAAAACTACCCCACTACGTATATATAGGCCGGAGCCTCCGCGCTTGCTTGCTAGGGTTTCTCTATTCACACACTCTCATTCTCTCCAGATCTAAACAAGATAGGGGTAGTAACACTGTCTTTCTCCCTTCAAAAAACACAGGCTTTCTATCCTCACCGCTGGTTACAGATCCAGACGTATCCCCCTCCGCCGGTGAAGGGGAGGAGGGGCAGCGTTTAGGCCGTTGTCGACAGCGAGGGAGGAGACCCACTGCCGGCCGCACCGTTATCTCTGGCCGAGCGCCGGCGCGGGAGGTCCTTCGATCCCTTCGTCATTGCCTGTGGGCGGATCCGGCCTCCCGCCGCCCACCTATCCACATCCCGACGACCTTCAGGTATATCTTCGTTCAAAACCGCCTTAGCTCTACTTCGCCAGCTTGCTACATCGCTGCATGTGCATCATTTTCTACCTCTCAGCCCCTCTCGATCGGATGGTCCAACGTCACATATTTTTTATTCTATTGTTAGAGGTAAAGTTACTTCGTGGAGTCGAATCTTGTACCCCTCCATCCTAAAATACTTGTCATTGAAATGGATGTATCTAGATGTATTTTAGTTCTAGACACATCCATTTTGATGACAAGTAATTCCGGATGGAGGGAGTACTTGGTTCAAACAAGAAATAAAGTGGGGGTGGGGGAATTTAGTATGTACATTGGACTTGGTACAAACAGGAAGGAAAGGGGGTGAAAGTAGTACAGACTGGTCATCCAACCAGTCTCTTGGTCGAAAAGGGAAATATAGGGGTAACGCTGTACACAGTGGTCTGGCCAGGACTAGATTTGCTATCCACACATAGGAGTAGGTGGCTAGAGTGAACAAAAATGGGACCAACCCAGATATGTTTCTTGGATGTTTGTTTCTCAGGGCAACAAACTATGAATCACCACTTTATGCCCATGTTTACGTACATGGTGCTGGACTGCTGGTGCACCCACTGTCCCATGCCCTTATACCAAATGTTTAGGCTCCGTTCTAAATAAAGGGGCAGAAAACATAGGTCTTGATGAAAATAGAGGAATAGGAAAGGAATGTAGGTATAAAACTATGGAACAGCGAACCGGAGGAAACTCTCAAGAGAATGTGTTCGGTTGGACTACGAAATGTACAGATTTGTTTTTTTTAGAGTAGCATGTTTGGCAGTATGAGAAGCTATTTGTTTATTCAGCTGCACAGTGACTACTCTTGTCCTCACCTCACATACCACACATAGGTTGATTTTTTTATTCCGGCAACACAGCACAGCAACCTATCTAACGCATGGCAGCGAGCGCCTGCCTCGGGCATCCGCCCAAAATATGAGCAGCGCGTGGATGTTTCTAATCCTATGAAATCAGTACTACCAGACCAGCTTTCCTATGAAACACTATTCACCTTTTGAAGGAAATATGCCCTAGATGCAATAATAAAGTTATTATTTATTTCCTTATATCATGATAAATGTTTATTATTCATGCTAGAATTGTATTTACCGGAAACATAATACATGTGTGAATACATAGACAAACAGAGTGTCACTAGTATGCCTCTACTTGACTAGCTCGTTAATCGAAGATGGTTATGTTTCCTAACCATGAACAAAAGAGTTGTTATTTGATTAACGGGATCACATCATTAGAAGAATGATGTGATTGACATGACCCATTCCATTAGCTTAGCACCCGATCGTTTAGTATGTTGCTATTGCTTTCTTCATGACTTATACATGTTCCTATGACTATGAGATTATGCAACTCCCGTTTGCCGGAGGAACACTTTGTGTGCTACCAAACGTCACAACGTAACTGGGTGATTATAAAGGAGCTCTACAGGTGTCTCCAAAGGTACATGTTGGGTTGGCGTATTTCGAGATTAGGATTTGTCACTCCGTTTGTCGGAGAGGTATCTCTGGGCCCTCTCGGTAATGCACATCACATAAGCCTTGCAAGCATTGCAACTAATGAGTTAGTTGCGACATGTTGTATTACGAAACGATTAAAGAGACTTGCCGGTAACGAGATTGAACTAGGTATTGAGATACCGACGATCGAATCTCGGGCAAGTAACATACCGATGACAAAGGGAACAACGTATGTTGTTATGCGGTCTGACCGATAAAGATCTTCGTAGAATATGTGGGAGCCAATATGAGCATCCAGGTTCCGCTATTGGTTATTGACCGGAGACGTGTCTCGGTCATGTCTACATTGTTCTCGAACCCGTAGGGTCCGCACGCTTAAGGTTTCGATGACAGTTATATTATGAGTTTAAGAGTTTTGATGTACCGAAGGAGTTCGGAGTCCCGGATGAGATCGGGGACAAGACGAGGAGTCTCAAAATAGTCGAGACGTAAAGATAGATATATTGGACGACTATATTCGGACATCGGAAAGGTTCCGAGTGATTCAGGTATTTTCGGAGGTACCGGGGAGTTATGGAAATACGAGGAAGAAGCAATGGGCCTTAATGGGCCTTAGTGGAAAGGACGAGGAGGAGGCGCGCGCCCCTCCCAAGCCCAGTCCGAATTGGACAAGGGGTTTGGGGCGCGGCCCCTCTCTCCCTTCCTTCCCCTCTTCCCCCCTTTCCCCCTTCTCCTAGTTGGACTAGGAAAGGAGGAAACCTACTCCAACTAGGAGCAGGAATCCTACTCCCTGGCGCGCCCCTCCTAGGGCCGGCCTCCTCCCCCTTGCTCCTTTATATACAGAGGCAGGGGGGCACCTCTAGACACACAAGTTGATCCACATGATCATATTCTTAGCCGTGTGCGGTGCACCCTTCCACCATAATCCTCGATAATATTGTAGCGGTGCTTAGGCGAAGCCCTGCGACAGTAGTACATCAAGATCGTCACCACGCCGTCGTGCTGACGGAACTCTTCCCCGACACTTTGCTGGATCGGAGTCCGGGGATCGTCATCGAGCTGAACGTGTGCTAGAACTCGGAGGTGCCGTAGTTTCGGTGCTTGATCGGTTGGGCCGTGAAGACATACGACTACATCAACCGCGTTGTGCCAACGCTTCCGCTGTCGGTCTACAAGGGTACGTAGATCACACTCTCCCCTCTCGTTGCTATGCATCACCATGATCTTGCGTGTGCGTAGGAATTTTTTTGAAATTACTACGTTCCCCAACAATGGCATCCGAGCCTAGGTTTTATGTGTTGATGTTATATGCACGAGTAGAACACAAGTGAGTTGTGGGCGATATAAGTCATACTGCTTACCAGCATGTCATACTTTGGTTCGGCGGTATTGTTGGATGAAGCGGCCCGGACCGACATTACGCGTATGCTTACGCGAGACCGGTTCTCCCGACGTGCTTTGCACAAAGGTGGCTAGCGGGTGACAGTTTCTCCAACTTTAGTTGAACCGAGTGTGGCTACGCCCGGTCCTTGCGAAGGTTAAAACAGCACCAACTTGACAAACTATCGTTGTAGTTTTGATGCGTAGGTAAGATTAGTTCTTGCTTAAGCCCGTAGCAGCCACGTAAAACTTGCAACAACAAAGTAGAGGACGTCTAACTTGTTTTTGCAGGGCATGTTGTGATGTGATATGGTTAAGACATGATGCTAAATTTTATTGTATGAGATGATCATGTTTTGTAACCAAGTTATCGGCAACTGGCAGGAGCCATATGATTGTCGCTTTATTTTATGCAATGCAATTGCGCTGTAATGCTTTACTTTATCACTAAGCGGTAGCGATAGTCGTGGAAGCATAAGATTGGCGAGACGACAACGATGCTACGATGGTGATCAAGGTGTCGCGCCGGTGACGATGGTGATCACGACGGTGCTTCGAAGATGGAGATCATAAGCACAAGATGATGATGGCCATATCATATCACTTATATTGATTGCATGTGATGTTTATCTTTTATGCATCTTATCTTGCTTTGATTGACGGTAGCATTTTAAGATGATCTCTCAATAATTATCAAGAAGTGTTCTCCCTGAGTATGCACCGTTGCGAAAGTTCTTCGTGCTGAGACACCACGTGATGATCGGGTGTGATAGGCTCTACGTTCAAATACAGCGGGTGCAAAACAGTTGCACACGCGGAATACTCAGGTTAAACTTGACGAGCCTAGCATATAACAGATATGGCCTCGGAACACGGAGACCGAAAGGTCGAGCGTGAATCATATAGTAGATATGATCAACATAGTGATGTTCACCAATGAAACTACTCCATCTCACGTGATGATCGGACATGGTTTAGTTGATTTGGATCACGTAATCACTTAGAGGATTAGAGGGATGTCTATCTAAGTGGGAGTTCTCAAGTAATATGATTAATTGAACTTAAATTTATCATGAACTTAGCCCTGGTAGTATTTTGCAAATTATGTTGTAGATCAATAGCTCGCGTTGTTGCTTCCCTGTGTTTATTTTGATATGTTCCTAGAGAAAATTGTGTTGAAAGATGTTAGTAGCAATGATGCGGATTGGATCCGTGATCTGAGGTTTATCCTCATTGCTGCACAGAAGAATTATGTCCTTGATGCACTGCTAGGTGACAGACCTATTGCAGGAGCAGATGCAGATGTTATGAACGTTTGGCTAGCTCAATATGATGACTACTTGATAGTTTAGTGCACCATGCTTAACGGCTTAGAATCGGGACTTCAAAGACGTTTTGAACGTCATGGACCATATGAGATGTTCCAGGAGTTGAAGTTAATATTTCAAACAAATACCCGAGTTGAGAGATATGAAGTCTCCAACAAGTTCTATAGCTAAAAGATGGAGGAGAATCGCTCAAGCAGTGAGCACGTGCTCAGATTGTCTGGGTACTACAATCGCTTGAATCAAGTGGGAGTTAATCTTCCAGATAAAATAGTGATTGACAGAATTCTCTAGTCACCATCACCAAGTTAGTAGAACTTCATGATGAACTATAATATGCAAGGGATAACGGAAACGATTCCCAAGCTCTTCATGATGAAATCGATGAAGGTAGAAATCAAGAAAGAGCATCAAGTGTTGATGGTTGACAAGATCACTAGTTTCAAGAAAAGGGCAAAGGAAAAAAGGGGAACTTCAAGAAGAACAACAAGCAAGTTGCTGCTCAAGTGAAGAAGCCCAAGTCTGGTCCTAAGCCTGAGACTAAGTGCTTCTACTACAAAGGGACTGGTCACTGGAAGCGGAACTACCCCAAGTGATTGGCGGATAAGAAGGATGGCAAAGTGAACATAAGTATATTTGATATACATGTTATTGATGTGTACTTTACTAGTGTTTATAGCAACCCCTCAGTATTTGATACTAGTTTAGTTGCTAAGATTAGTAATTCGAAACAGGAGTTGCAGAATAAACAGAGACTAGTTAAGGGTGAACTGACGATGTGTGTTGGAAGTGGTTCCAAGATTGATATGATCATCATCACACACTCCCTATAATTTCGGGATTAGTGTTGAACCTAAATAAGTGTTATTTGGTGTTTGCGTTGAGCATGAATATGATTTGATCATGTTTATTGTAATACTGTTATTCATTTAAGTAAGAGAATAAATTGTTGTTCTGTTTACATGAATAAAACCTTATATGGTTACACACCCAATGAAAATAGTTCGTTGGATCTCGATCGTAGTAATACACATAATCATAATATTGAAACCAAAAGATGCAAAGTTAATAATGATAGTGCAACTTATTTGTGGCACTGTTGTTTAGGTCATATTGGTGTAAAGCGCATGAAGAAACTCCATGCTAATGGGCTTTTGGAATCACTTGATTATGAATCAGTTGATGCTTGCGAACCATGCCTCATGGGCAAGATGACTTAGACTCCGTTCTTCGGAACAATGGAGCGAGCAACAAATTTGTTGGAAATCATACATACTGATGTATGTGGTTCGATGAATATTGAGACTCGCGATAGGTATCATTATTTTCTGATCTTCACAGATGATCCGAGCAGATATGAGTATATCTACTTGATGAAACATAAGTCTGAAACATTTGAAAAGTTCAAATAATTTCAGAGTGAAGTGAAAAATCATCGTAACAAGAAAATAAAGTTTCTACGATCTGATCGTAGAGAAGAGTATTTGAGTTACGAGTTTGGCATTCAGTTAAAAACAATGTGAAATAGTTTCACTACTCACGCCACCTGGAACACCACAATGTAATGGTGTGTCCGAACATCATAACCGTACTTTATTAGATATGGTGCGACCTATGATGTCTCTTACCGATCTACCACCATCGTTTTGGGGTTATGCATTAGAGACAGCTGCATTCACGTTAAATAGGGCACCATCTAAATCCGTTGACACGACACCGTATGAACTATGGTTTGGCAAGAAACCTAAGCTGTCATTTCTTAAAGTTTGAGGTTGCAATGCTTATGTGAAAAAGTTTCAACCTGATAAGCTCAAACCCAAATCGGAGAAGTGCGTCTTCATAGGATACCCAAAAGAAAATGTTGGGTACACCTTCTATCACAGATCCGAAGGCAAGATATTCGTTGCTTTGAATGGATCCTTTCTAGAGAAGGAATTTCTCTCGAAAGAAGTGAGTGGGAGGAAAGTAGAACTTGATGAGGTAACTGTACCTGCTCCCTTATTGAAAAGTAGTTCATCACAGAAATCTCTTCCTGTGACTACTAGACCGATTACTGAGGAAGCTAATGATGATGATCATGTAACTTCAGATCAAGTTACTACCGAACCTCGTAGGTAAAACCAGAGTGAGATCCGCACCAGAGTGGTACGGTAATCCAGTTCTGGAGGTCATGTTACTTGACCATGACAAGCCTACGAACTATGAGGAAGCGATGATGAGCCCAGATTCCGCGAAATGGCTTGAGGCCATGAAATCTGAGATGAGATCCATGTATGAAAACAAAGTATGGACTTTGATTGACTTGCCCAATGATCGGCGAGCCATTGAGATTAAATGGATCTTCAAGAGGAAGACGGACGCTGATAGTAGTGTTACCATCTACAAAGCTAAAATTGTCGCAAAAAAAAGTTTTTCGACAAGTTCAAGGTGTTGACTATGATGAGAGTTTCTCACTCGTATCTATGCTTAAGTCTGTCCGAATCATGTTAGCAATTACCGCATTTTATGAAATCCGGCAAATGGATAAACAAAACTGCATTCTTTAATGGATTTATTAAAGAAGAGTTGTATATGATACAACCAGAAGGTTTTGTCAATCCTAAAGGTGCTAACAAAATGTGCAAGCTCCAGCGATCCATCTATGGACTGGTGCAAGCATCTTGGAGTTGGAATATGCGCTTTGATGAGATGATCAAAGCATATAGTTTTATACAGACTTGCGGTGAAGCCTGTATTTACAAGAAAGTGAGTGGGAGCACTACAACATTTCTGATAAGTATATGTGAATGACATATTGTTGATCAAAAATAATGTAGAATTATTCTGCAAAGCATAAAGGAGTGTTTTGAAAGAAGTTTTTCAAAGAAAGACCTCGGTGAAGCTGCTTACATATTAAGCATCAAGATCTATAGAGATAGATCAAGACGCTTGATAAGTTTTTTTTTCAATGAGTACATACCTTGACAATATTTTGAAGTAGTTCAAAAATTGGAACAGTCAAAGAAAGAGTTCTTGGCTGTGTTACAAGGTGTGAAATTGAGTAAGACTCAAAGCCCGACCATGGCAGAAGATAGAAAGAGAATGAAAGTCATTCCCTATGCCTCAGCCATAGGTTCTATAAAGTATGCCATGTTGTGTACCAGATCTATTGTATACCCTACACTATGTTAAGCAAGGGAGTACAATAGTGATCTAAGAGTAGATCACTGGACAGCGGTCAAAATTATCCTTAGTGGAATAAGGAAATATTTCTCAATTATGGAGGTGACAAAAAGGTTCGTCGTAAAAAGTTACGTCGATGCAAGTTTTGACACAGATCTGGATGACTCTAAGTGTCGATCTAGATACATATTGAAAGTGGGAGCAATTAGCTAGAGTAGCTCCATGCAGAGCATTGCAGACATAGAATTCGCAAAATACTTACGGATCTGTATGTGACAGACCCGTTGACTAAAATTATCTCACAAGCAAAACATGATCACACCTTAGTACTCTTGGGGTGTTAATCACATAGCGATGTGAAATAGATTATTGACTCTAGTAAACCCTTTGAGTGTTGGTCACATAATGATGTGAACTATTGATGTTAAATCACATGGCAATGTGAACTAGATTATTGACTCTAGTGCAAGTGGGAGACTTAAGGAAATATGCCCTAGATGCAATAATAAAGTTATTATTTATTTCCTTATATCATGATAAATGTTTATTATTCATGCTAGAATTGTATTAACCGGAAACATAATACATGTGTGAATACATAGACAAACAGAGTGTCACTAGTATGCCTCTACTTGACTAGCTCGTTAATCGAAGATGGTTATGTTTCCTAACCATAAACAAAAGAGTTGTTATTTGATTAACGGGATCACATCATTAGGAGAATGATGTGATTGACATGACCCATTCCATTAGCTTAGCACCCGATCGTTTAGTATGTTGCTATTGCTTTCTTCATGACTATACATGTTCCTATGACTATGAGATTATGCAACTCCCGTTTGCCGGAGGAACACTTTGTGTGCTACCAAACGTCACAACGTAACTGGGTGATTACAAAGGAGCTCTACAGGTGTCTCCAAAGGTACATGTTGGGTTGGCGTATTTCGAGATTAGGATTTGTCACTCCGTTTGTCGGAGAGGTATCTCTGGGCCCTCTCGGTAATGCACATCACATAAGCCTTGCAAGCATTGCAACTAATGAGTTAGTTGCGAGATGATGTATTACGAAACGAGTAAAGAGACTTGCCGGTAACGAGATTGACCTAGGTATTGAGATACCGACGATCGAATCTCGAGCAAGTAACATACCAATGATAAAGGAAACAACGTATGTTGTTATGCGGTCTGACCGATAAAGATCTTCGTAGAATATGTGGGAGCCAATATGAGCATCCAGGTTCTGCTGTTGGTTATTGACCGGAGACGTGTCTCGGTCATGTCTACATTGTTCTCGAACCCGTAGGGTCCGCACGCTTAAGGTTTCGGTGACAGTTATATTATGAGTTTAAGAGTTTTGATGTACCGAAGGAGTTCCGAGTCCCGGATGAGATCGGGGACATTACGAGGAGTCTTCAAATGGTCGAGACGTAAAGATCGATATATTGGACGACTATATTCGTACATCAGAAAGGTTCCGAGTGATTCGGGTATTTTTGGAGGTCCGGGGAGTTACGGGAATACGAGGAAGAAGCAATGGGCCTTAATGGGCCTTAGTGGAAAGGACGAGGAAGTGGCGCACGCCCCTCCTAAGCCCAGTCCAAATTGGACTAGGGGTTTGGGGCGCGGCCCCTCTCTCCCTTCCTTCCACTCTTCCCCCCTTTCCCCCCTTCTCCTAGTTGGACTAGGAAAGGAGGAAACCTACTCTAACTAGGAGTAGGAATCCTACTCCCTGGCGCGCCCATCCTAGGGCCGGCCTCCTCCCCCTTGCTCCTTTATATACGGGGGCAGGGGGGCACCTCTAGACACACAAGTTGATCCACGTGATCATATTCTTAGCCGTGTGCGGTGCCCCCTTCCACCATAATCCTCGATAATATTGTAGCGGTGCTTAGGCGAAGCCCTGCGACGGTAGTACATCAAGATCGTCACCACGGCGTCGTGCTGACGGAACTCTTCCCCGACACTTTGCTGGATCGGAGTCCGGGGATCGTCATCGAGCTGAACGTGTGCTAGAAATCGGAGGTGCCGTAGTTTCGGTGCTTGATCGGTCGGGCCATGAAGACGTACGACTACATCAATCGCGTTGTGCCAACGCTTCCGCTGTCGGTCTACAAGGGTACGTAGATCACACTCTCCCCTCTCGTTGCTATGCATCACCATGATCTTGCGTGTGCGTAGGAATTTTTTTGAAATTACTACGTTCCCCAACACCTTTCCCGTGTTCCAAACGGTTGGAAGGGAAAGAATACCGTAGGAATTGTGTTTCTACGAAAATCCTGCACCAAACCTGTGAACCGAACGCAGCCTTAGCTGTTCTTAGTCTAATGTGCCTGGTAAAAATGAAGCCATGCCATTGTTATAAGCCATGACAAGTTTAGCCAAATGTTTTTGCCTATAATTTTTTGAGACTCTGACTGTTTCCTCTGTGCCTTTTTGTGGAAACAGGGATATCCAATTCACATGGTTGCTGTTGTGACCTTTTGGTGCACTACACAAAACTCTTCTTAAAAGAAGTGACTGTTGTGCTGTTTAACTGGAATGTCAGAATGGAACAATTGGTTCATTTTGGTGGAACTGTACAAAGGGAGATCTATGTTCCAATCCTCATCATCCATATTTGCGCCATAACCTTCCTTTAGGTAAGAATGATATTTAATGCATGTGTTCATCTCTATTTTCCGATTGCCATGAGAAAATAATGTTGTTTTTTACTAGTACACTTGTACTCCCTCACGGACAAAACCAATTCTGAATTAGAAGGCCAATCATGTACTTGGTTTCACCAACTGGTGAGGAGAAAGAGAAACAGAGCATGAAGAGGAAGAAGAAGAAGAATAAACAGTGCCAAGGCGATCATGCTGAAGCCAGAGGCCTCAGTCGAGGCCATTCAAGGGCTCCGGCAACGACTACCTTACATGTGAGATGATCCTCCAGGGAGCCCTTCCACTTCTGCTGTCTCACTTAATTAATTAGGAGTACTTAAGTACCACTAATTTATTACTGCATAATTTTCCTGTTGGAGTTAAACAAATCTTTAGTAGGACCCTATGCTGAATCATGTACGTGTGTATGTTTGTCTATGGAGGTGAATCATGTGGTGCAGCAGGGAGGGAATATTATTAGTGTCATGACATAATAGTGCTATTGTTTTGCATGTCAATTTATTGCCATTGGTTCAATGAGGCAATGTTTTGCGTATTGTCCATCATGAAATTGATGCTACTGTTTGAGTAATATGCTAATGTCTTCCTATCCTTTCTCACTAAGCTAATGAAGGTTTCACGTTGTTCCTACTTGTGCAAACAGGGATCATGTTGTGCCAATCATACATTTTAGTGGAACTACACAAGACAATACAATGAACTGTATCCCAGCCAGTGCTTTAACTCTGTTGGAAGTTCTTGATAATCTTTCGATATAATCTCAGCACTGGTAAACAAGAGTGATTTCAACCATACATTTGAAGTGCACAAAAATATATACTATTGTGTGATTCCAGTGAGTGCTTTATCATCTCTTATGGGACTACATGAATAAGCTTTTTTTCTCAGGTTGGTACGGGCCTAAGGCCTTCATCCATATTAGTTTGCTGTCATCTCTATTTGTATCGTTCTACTGCCATGAGAAACTCCTTTATCTTTGCACGTTAAAGTTTTGCAACCTATGATAAATGGCAATGCTTTGAGTGTTGAGTTGAGCTAATTGGCACTGATTAAATAAACTAATACCTCTCTTTAAGAAAGACTACTATGTTGCTAACTTTACCCATTAAGATAATGAGGGTGCTTCTATTTGTTAGTGTATGTTTCATAAACTAGTCCCACTATTACAGTAATCTCACTCTCTCAATATATGTGCCAACAAGGATGCTCGATTTTGGTGGAACTGCACAAAAACTTTGGGTGCTTCATTGCCTTGATAGCTTCCATCCTTTCCTGTCAGTCGCTATTCTCCGCTTGCTTTCTTCCTTTGCTGTCAATCGCTTGGCTTATCTCAGCTTCCAGTCAAAGAAAATAGTAATTGATATGCTACCTCACACAGGTTGGTACTGGTCTTTATCCTGATTATTATGCCTGTCATATGTATTGGTAATTTGGTATTGTGCTCCTGTTTGCCGACTTCATAAAGGAGTAATTTGGAGCCTGAACTCGCAAGCAAATCATTACATCGGGTGATTTCAGTAGAACTGCACAAAATGATCGGATGGACAGGTACTTATGCTGCTGCTATGTACTCCAAAGTTCACTCAGACAAGCATCGATGTTGATAAGAAGTGCCTATATTCATTCGAGTATCAACCGGCGTCAACCAATTGTCAAACTCCTAGTATTAGGAGAGTGAACACCAAAATTATTGCTTGGTGCGTAGCCTAGAAAAACGCAGTCCAGTCTTTGGTCCCAACTTGTGCCTTTTGGCTATCGGCACATATGGTAGCGAACTATATGGCATGGAGTCTAAAGATTCCAGACAAGTTGGTTGACGCGTATATTCATCTGGCACTTAATCAGTCTGCACGCCAAGGATGTTCCATTTCAGTTGAACTGCAAAAAAAATTTGGGTGGTTCATTTTCTCAACCGCCTCCTTTCTCGTCTGCAATGTAGAATTTTGGCGAGATACAGGACCAAGATGAGCCAGTAAACTAGTTGGATGAAAGTAGTGGCCAAGTTGCTCAAACCTCCCTCGGCACGAGGCCACTATTTGAGGATAAACCTATAAGCAAAGTTCAGATTGTCTGTGTGCCTCTTATGTACTCGAAAGTTTACTCGTACAAGAACTAATTTTAGCAAGAAGTACCTCCGATTGAACACCATTTACCAGTCTGTACCCAAGGTAATTAAAGTTCGTCCATGGATCATATTGGCTGTGATCTCAATCATTTGGATGCATAAACATACTGAACATGTGTATATCTGAATCTTTTTGTGAATTATGTATGAATATTGTCGTGTGATCTATCAATCATTTGGATGCATAGATATGATGAGCTTGTGTATATATGAATCTTTTGAGTTGTTGATACTGAATGTTGGCTATGGATATGAACGTGTCCTCTGAACCTGAGTTTGATATGAATGCTTACCTTTTCTGTTGTATTTGTGTGTGAACTTGTTAGTATGCCTACTGTGGGGTATAAAACGCAGGTCTATTATAAAAGTAATGATGTGTCCAATTTATGTTTTCCCTTCTAACCACATTATATATATTTATATTATTACTATTATCGTATATTTTATAGAGACTTATATATACATTATAAAAACATCCTACGTGTTATTAACTTATAAAAGTAAATGTTTAACGGAAGTTGGCAAGGAAAATCCTGGTTGTTTTTGACTCACAGGCAAGGAAAATCCTGGTGATTGCATACAAAAGCTTGCGAAGATTTTAAGGAACAATTTAATCATAACGCGCTCATTTTTATTTTGAGAAATAACTCCCTATTTTCTTAATTATATATAAAAAATGTGCCTCTCTGGTTTATTCTTTGATATTAATTGCTCCTTCTAACATAACATTATATATATAACGAGCCCACCCAATACGTGTATTTCAAGGAAGTGCAAATGGGCTGGGATTTCTTAGAAAATATAAATGGGCCTGATTGACGCGAAATTATTTGTTCACCCAGCCCGGCAAATGGACTGTACATTCTAGAAAACATGGGTTAAATATATGCCACATTTTTGTAGGCTCACATGTGGGCCAATAGATCGAAGCCTACGCAGGGCGTTGTCAACTTGGTAAACAAATGATTGTGTCATCCACAGCCATTGCATTTATATCCAATGGCCGGCATGCACCTTCAATCTCTCGTCTTCTTCCTCCAGCGTCGCCGGGACTGCCTGGTCCGGCCTCCGGCGGCTAGCGGCTCTGCTTAGCACGCATCGCTGCGAAGCGCTACCCCACCGCTGGCCAGGCTATCCCTCCACCCCTCGACACCTCCTGTTATTCTCCACAAACTACAGCCCCACGCTGCAACAGAACCAGTTATAACCCTTCTACTCCTCTCAATCTGCGACTCCACTACCGCGTTTTCCCATCTCCGAGTCGTTCCCGTCCGGGGCCTCACCATCGTCCACCGCCTCGCTGCGTTCGGTGCGGCATGGTCAACAAACGAGAGTCATCGGAAGAGGACTGTACGTGGAGAGCCTGACGACTGGGACCCACGAGGTCCATGGTCGCACGCAAGGAAAGTTCCTCCTTATTAAGAAGAAAAAATGTTTCCTCCACCTGACAGCTGGGACCCACCGGCTGTATCTTCGCACGGAAGGAAGTGCCTCCTTGTTTTGTGAAAAAATTATTCATCCCGTTGACAGCTGGGACCCATCAGATTTGGTGACTGACTTGTGGGCCTACTAAGCGGACATGTACGCACGGCTTTGTCAACTTAATCAACAAATGATTCTAGCAGCTGGACCATTGGATGTTAATCCAATAGCCGTGCTCCTTCTTCAACCTCTGTTCTTGCTCCTATCTCCCGTGGGCGGCACCGCAGCTGTGCTGCCACGCTCCCGAACCAGTGAAGTTTCCCACTCCTCTCCATCTGCGACTCCACTGCCCCGTCTTCCCCATCTCTGGGTCATTCCAGTCTAGGTGCGCCCGGCACGGTGTGGTCAACGTGGTCAACAACCGAGAGTCATCGGAAGATGACTATACGTGAGAGGCTGATAGTGGGGACGCACCACGCCCATGGACGCATGCATGCAACGGAACGCGGCGAGGTCAACGTGGTCAAGGAACGACTTCCATCGGAAGTATACTGTACGTGGAGAGTCTCAGCTGGGTCCACAGCCGCAGCAAGTAAGTGCCTCCTTATTACGCGGAAAATAATGATTCCTCCAACTGACAGCAGGGACCCACTGGACGGGCCACGGTATTTTGTGAAAAAAACTTTCTCCCCCTGATTGCTGGGACCCACCTGACGGGCCACCGCATTTCGTGAAAAAAACGTCGCCCCCCCCCCCCCCCCCCCCCCGCTGTCAGCTCGGACCCACCGGAAGTGCCTCCTTATTACGCACAAAAAAATGAATACTCCCCCGGCTAGCTGGGACCCACCTTGGTGTGAGGCTGACTTGTGGGCCTACTAAGTTGACGAGGACGAAGGGCTTTGTCAACTTAGTCAATATGAACGATTGTAGCTCCAGTGACCGTACGATGTCCATCCAATGGTCGTAGTGCTTCTTCAACCTCTGGTCTTCTTGCTCCAGCCGCCCAAAGCAGCGCCAGTCGTGCCGCATGCTCCTACCTCCCGTGGACGGCTGTGCTGCCGCGGAGGCCTCACCACCCCCTACTATTCCCACCGTTGGCCAGGCCCTGCGGCGACGGCAGCCTCACACTGCAGCCGAACCAGTGAACCCTCGTACTCCTCTCTGCACGGGCTTCCACTGTCGCGTCTTCCCCGGCTCCGCGTCGTCCCCTTCCTAGGCCTCGCCGTCGTCCACCGCTGTGGTGCTCTCCGCGCGGCGTGGTCAACGTGGTCGAGGAACGACATCCATCGGAAGAGTACTGTACATGGAGAGGCTGACAGCTGGGTCCACGGCCACAGCCCAGTTTTTTTGTGATTTGCCAAGTAAGTCGCTTTGTCACGCCTGTTGGGCTGCAAATCTTTCAATATGAGGAGAGCTTTCATTCGGCTGGCCGAGAAAATGGCCCATCAGTAATGAGAAATGGGCTGTACATTTTTAAAACACATCAAACTGGCAATTAGTTTCAAATATCTTTTTTTCCATTTCGAGATTTTAAATTACATTAATTTTTATGCGTGGAGAATTTGTTGGATTTTATATTGATGTACATTTATTTTTAAAATCAGTTTGAATGTGAGTCGAAATTTCGGGATTAAAAACAGTTGGGACCGCACCGAAATATGCAAAACTTCTTATAATTTTTTAACCGTGGCCACAATATGGGCTGTAATGCTAACAAAAAGAATATGAGCTCCAAAAAACCCTTAAGAATTAGCAAATGAGCTGTAAATTATTAGAAATAATGGCAGATAGGATGTATGTTGTTTTCCATAGATTTGAGGCTTTCCTAAAAAAAAGGTTGACGCACAAGCAGTGACTGTTGGATGTCCATCGAACGGCCGTCGTGCTTCTTCAATCTCTGCTCTTCCTGCTCCAGCCGCTCAAACAAGCGCATGCGGGACTGCCTGCTCCCTCCTCCATGCGGCCGGTTGTGCTGCCGCGCAGGCCTCACCGCCCCACCGTACTCTCATCGCTGGCCTACCCATCCCTCTACTCACCCACACCTGCTGTTATTCTCCAGCGATGGCAAACGAACCAGTAAACCCTGGTACAGTCATACTCCCCTCCGCGTGGGAAACAACTGCCGAGTCTTCCCTGCCTCCGTGTCGTTCCCTTCCTAGGCCTCGCCGTCATCCACCGCCTTGGTGCTCTCGGCGCGGCCTGGTCAACGTGGTCAATGACCGACATGCATCTGAAGTGGACTATACGTGGAGAGGCCGACAGCTGGGTCCACGGCCGCACGCAAGGAAATGCCTCCTTATTACGCGCAAAATAATGATTCCTCCACCTAACATCAGGGACCCACCGAAAGGGCCTCTGTATTTCGTGAAAAAAACGTTACCGCCGCTGACAGCTCGGACCCACCAGCTATATCTTCGCACGCAAGGAAGTGCCTCCTTATTATGCAAAAAAAAATGAATACTCCCCCTGTTAGCTAGGACCCAGTATAGTGGCAGGCTGACTTGTGGGCCTACTAAGTTCACGGGGACGGAGGGCTTTGTCAACTTAGTCAATATGCACGATTCTAGCTCAAGTGACCGTACGATGTCCATCCAATGGCCGTAGTGCTTCTTCAACCTCTGGTCTTCTTGCTCCAGCCGCCCAAACCAGTGTCGGTCGTGCCTCGTGCTCCTGCCTCCTATGGCCGGCTGCGATGCGGCGGAGGCCTCGCCGCCCCCTACTACTCCCACCACTGGCCAGGCCATCCCTCTACTCACCCATACCCCCTGTTGTTCTGCGGCGACGGCAACATCACACCACAGCGAACCAGTGAACCCTCGTACTCCTCTACGCGTGGGCATCCACTGCTGCGTCTTCCCCGGCTCCGCGTCGTCCCTTCCTAGGCCTCACTGTTGTCCACCGCCCTGGTGCTCTCGGCGCGGCGTGGTCAACGTGGTCAAGGAACGGCTTCCATCGGACATGGACTATACATGGAGAGGCTGACAGCTGGGTCCACGGCCGCAGCAAGGAAGTGCCTCCTTATTACATGCAAAATAATTATTCCTCCACCTGACAGCGGGGACCCACCAGACTGGCCACCGTATTTCGCGAAAAAAACGTTTGCCCCTGACTGCTGGGACCCACCAGCTACATCTTCGCACGCAAGAAAGTGCGTCCGGGCAAAAAAACGATTCGCCCCCTGGACTGCTGGGACCCACTAGCTACATCTTCGCAGGCAAGGAAGTGCCTGACAGTTGGGACCCACCTGGTCAAAGCGTACGTAGCGTTGTCATTCTGGTCGTGAACGTGTATGTACATATATACTGGTGGATGTAGAGGCGCGCACGTGTCGTAGTAGAGGCGCGTACGTGTCATAGTAGAGGCGCGCACGTAGCATGTACACGTACGTACATCGGCCAGAGTGCAAGAAAGAAAAACGGCCACGTATGTGTACATACGGGCGGGGTCTCGAACGCCTACTCGCGCATACGTACGGCCAGGGCTCGTGTACATGGCTGGGTCGGAACGGAGAAACATCGTCGTCGTCGTGTTCATGGGGAGGCAACGGAATGCGTCGTGTTCATGGGGAGGCAACGGAATGCGTCGTGTTCATCGGGAGGCAACGGAACGTGTGGGAGCCAACCGGCTGGGTCGGAACGGAATGCGTGGTCGTGTTCATCGGGAGGGCTTGGACGGAACAGGCGATGGAAACGAGGCCTGGCGTACCGCACAACAGAGGAAACGGACCTCCTACGTTCGGAACGGGGTCCTGTTAATTGGGAGGGGTCTGCCGTACCGCAAAATGGAGGAAACGGACCTCCTACGGTCGAAACGGGGGTCCTGTTGATCGGGAGGAGTGTGGCGTACCGCTAAACGGACAAAACGTACCTCCTACGGTCGAAACGGGGGTCCTGTTCATCGGGAGGGGTGTGGCGTACCGCAAAACGGGACTCCACGGGATACTGTTCATCTCCACCGTCGACCTCCTCTAGCCTCCACGGGCTACCGTCGACCTCCTCTAGCCTCCACGGGCTCCTGTTCATCCAGCCTCCACCGCGTGCTACTCCACCGGCTACTGTTCAACCACCACTCCATGGGCACCCCTCCACCATCTACTGTTCATCCAACCCTTCACACCACGGGGTCCTGTTCAACCTCTCCTCCACCGTCCACTGTTCATCCAGCCCTCCACGACACCACGGGGTCCTGTTCATCCAGAGGCAATGCCACCGCTCACTGTTCATCCAACCCCCCCCCCAACGCTCATTGTTCATCCCAGAGGCAGCATCGATCAGCTTCAGTTAGTAGCAGTAGCGAAGGAATCACTCGATTGGGTTCAGTTAACAGCCATCGATCGATTACTCGGGTTCAGTAATGCGTAGCCTGCAGTGCAATCGCTCGGGTTCAGTTAGAGCCCAACGCCTCGCTCGGGTTCAGTTAGAGCCAACGCCTCGCACACATGCGCATACATGTACGAGAGAAACACACATTGCTCGGCCCCCGACCTCCCACCGTAACCGGGAACTCCCTGAAATTTTCCTCGCCCTCGCTTCTACCACGGTTGTTTCCGTCATGGACGGCCCAAAGAATGTCATGCAGCTGCGTCTCCGGCCCGCCCAGGACGAAAAGCCCATTTTCTGTCATGATTTTTTGTCATAGAAGTAGGAGCACACCACATCTATGATGATATCGGGTTTTGTCACAATTATCGTCATGGAAGTGTCATATGTATGACATAAATTTTTTTCGTTCGGCCCAAAATGTCACAGATGTGTCTTTTTTTGTAGTGAATTGATGTATCATCTTCAGCAGGGTACCACTTGCCCACAAAGTTTGGACGTGCATGTTCCTCCTTCTGCAGTAGCATGTTACTCACGTGCATATGGGGGCACTGTACCCCCTCGAAGTGCTCAAAATATAATGATTCTGTTTCATGTACTGAACCCGACAACTTTCTTCCAAGAATAGATCATCGCAGCATCGACCCATGCTCTAGAGTCTCAACCAAAGCTGATTTTTCTGAACTCCATAATGCCACTTCTCCAAGTCCAAAGTTTACAACAATCCTGTTAACAAAAAATAATGGATCGCTCCCAATTTCAATTTTTTCCTTCACTGATGCAGGCAGCTAGTGGGAGCAGCAGCAGCGAGCCGGTGCCGGCCGGACCAAGGCGGGTTGCAGTTGCAACAACTCAGTGATGGGCCGGCAGGGACAGAAAACCGCCTAGGCGGCGACTCTTAGAGGTAGTAACGGCCAGCCAGGCCGGCGACTTAGTGATGACGACTTAGCAAGGCTGTGTGATTCATGCAACGTGGTTGGTGGCTTCAGAAGCGTGGAAACGGGCGGCTCAGAAGAAATCCTCCAGGTCATGTATGATCATCGAATTGGTTTTTTGGGGGGTCCACTTTGACTCTTCTTCCAACCGGCCTCTCTTATCCCTTTCTTCAGATAGCAATAGTCGGGGAGCTCAGCAGCTCGAGGAGAACCGCTGGCGAGTTAAGGGAGCGGAGGTGAGGTGAGTCGGAAACAGATGCGGCATGGCTTCTCCAGCGGAGGGTCAATGTCGGGAGGCCCGGCGACGTTGGGCGGCTCTCCATGGCAGGGGCAACTCAATGCAGCTCCGCCGGCTTAACACGTGGCAAGACCGGGTCAAGGCATGCCCTGGGGAGGAGGGCAACAAGGCAACCCGCAAGTGAAACCGCGGGGCGACTCGAGAGCGACCATTGAGGTGAGGCGGCTTGGCGCTAGAAGGAGGGCGAGCCCGCATCGGAGGAAACGACGGCGGTCCTTGCGGCAAGGGCGTCTTAGACGGAAGCCACCTCGGCGGGTCTTAGCGGCGGAGATAGCGGCTCAACACCTGCTCCGGCGAAGGCAGCGCAAGGCCAAGACAGAGGCCGGCCAGTCCTGGCAGCGGTGGCTCAGAATTGCAGTAACATGCTGCAGATGAAGTGAGCCGGTGAAGCCGACTCGACGCGGCTTGCTACGGAGGCCGACGGCGGATTTTGGGCGGGATTGACTTGGAAGCGACTCGGTGCTTGTTCTGATAGTGAGACGGAGACTGGTGCGGGCTATTCTCAGCCGGGGGTAGGTCAGTCCGGAGCGGAGACGGTCAATGGATTGGAGATGGAAACAGAGCAAGTCACGGCGTCGAGGCTAATCGGAATCAGAGTCTGGTGCTTCAAGGCTTACTACTGGAGCGCGTGGCGGAGGTGACCCGGTCAAGGCGGCTCACCAGTGGCAACATTCCGCGGTAACGACTCAGAGTCGAACGGCGGCTCTCCAGCGTGGGTAGGCCGGCCGAGACGGCGGCTCGAGTCAATGAGGGCTCGTGGGGGCGCGAGAAAACTGTGGGCGGATGGCGTGGGCGGCTCACGGTGGAGCCGGCGGGCGCAATACATCGGGGTAGCAGCCCAGCTCGATGGAAACGGTCACTCGGAGTCGGCGATTTGTGGTGGTGCCAGAGCAGCAGCTCGCTGGCGGTTCGGTAGAGACCACGGGCGGCCGGTCGGCCCGCAGGGGCTTTCTCGGTGACTCAAAATGTGGCCGAGACAGCGATCACGGACTGCTGCGGCTCTGGCGGCAGATATGGTTTGAGGCAGAAGCACTGAGGCCATCTCGGAGTGTGCCGGTTGTGATTTGGAACCGGTCTTCAATCCATGACGACGAGTTGGATCGAGATTGGTAGAGGTTGGTTCCCGGTAGAGTAGTTAATTCAGCGGCAGTTTAAATCATGCGACCCGGTGAGGGCGGCTCATTGTAATGGATGACAGCGGCGACCAGTAACTTGCAGAGGTGGCTCAGCAGGCCCGGCCAGCAGGTCTCAGTAGCAGAATCAACTCCGCGCAGTGGAGGCGGCTCAATGCAGTAGCGGGCGCACGCGGGAGGACTTCCCTAAGGCGGCGGAGGTGGCATATTGGGTTGGCCTGACCCGGCAATAGAGGGGCGCAGGGCAAGTCAACGTCATAGGCCGGCGATGCGGCGAGTCACCACAACGGCGGAGGAATTAAGCCTGCAAGGGTGGCTCACAACATCGGTCAGCCCTACCGGGCGCTTCAGGTGGCGGCGAGGGAGGCCGTGGACGTGGAGACGGCCGGCGATGTGGCAGCTCAGACAGCGAGCGCCACGCAGGCGGCGGTTGACGAAGCAGAGTTGGGCGAAAACCGTGTTCACAGCTGGGTCATGGGCTGTTTCCTCCCCCTTCCTTCTTTTTTAATGAGAATTTGTGCTGGCCGAACAGATCGAGTACCTGTTGGAATAGTACGATCGCCATCCACGTGTGCATCTTGGTTGGTTAATCAGAGGAAAACGAAGGATTCCGGCGACTCATCCGCTCGGTCTCGGCGACTTGCAGCAATAGACTTTTGATCTTTCCTGGTATTTGCATCATGGACTAACCGTCATAATCCATCCGAGGCCACGGTAGATCCAAACAATACTTTGTCTCAGCCTCGATGAATCGCCATGATCTTTTTTGGCAGCAATAAAAATGCAACCCTAAGATTCATCTCAAATCTCATACGTCGTTCCGGCTATTCATCGGTGATGATGTTTTCTGCGTTATCTCTTTTTCATCCAACATACCGCGAGCTTCTTGATCCCTAAAGAAATCCCTCCAAGAACTCAACACCACCATGCGAAAGCCCCACAGTGGGCACCAACTGTCGTGGAAACATCACGGCAGATGTCCTAGTGTGAGGACTTAATCGTGAGGCCAACGCATCTTTGTAGTAGCTTGGGAGGGGTTGAGCGGAATCGAGAGATGCAACACAAGACAAGGATTTAGAAAGCTTCGGGCCCCAGGAAACATCATCCGGTAATAGCCCTACATGTTGTTTGTGGCTAGATCTCATTATGCTTATGAAAGAGTCGCCGGTAAGCCGGCTCTCCTCTAATTGTGTCTAGCCCTAGAGATTATTGTTTCTTGCTTGTCCCTCTTAGGGTGCCCTGCCCCTCCTTACATATGTTGAAGGGGCGGGTTACATGTAGAGTCCAATTCGGACTTAAGACTTAACTATTCTGTTTTCTCTCCATGGGTTTTCTTTAACATTTCGGGCTTCTTAACTGTCTGGCTTAACTGTCCGGCTTAACTGTATGACTTAACTGTCTGCTTAACTATCTGGCTCATATGACTGTGTCTGCCGGGTTACATGACTGTGTCTACCGGGTTACATGACCGTGTCTGCCGGGTTACATGACTGTGTCTGCCGGGTCATTAATTAAACATCAAGTCTCAGCCGAGTCATATCTCCGGCCGGGTCATACCGCGGGGTATATCCCCGACACCTCTCGAGGATATCAGCGGGATCAAGTGACTTATAGTCTCCACGTTCTTGTATCATCAATGCCAAAGTATCAAATGAGGAATCAAGCGATCTCAACAATTTCTTCACCACCTCATGGTCCGTGATGTCAGTGGCACCAAGTGCTTGAAGCTCATTTGAGATGTCAGTGAGGCGATCGAAGGTTTACAGAACATTTTCATTGTCGAGTCTTTTGAAGCAGTTGAAGAGATTGCGAAGAACGTCAACTCGAGAGTCACGCTATGTTGAGACGCCTTCATTGACCTTGGACAACATGTCTCAGATAAGCTTTGTTGTTTCGAAAGCACTCACTCTGCCATACTGCCCTTTGCTCAGATGGCCACATATGATGTTCTTTGCTTGAGAGTCGAGTTGCTTGAATCTCTTCACATCAGCAGCGTTGATGCTGGGAGTGACAGATGGAACACCATTCTCCACTATGTACCAGAGATCGTTATCAATTGCCTCAAGATGCATGCGCATCTTGTTCTTCTAGTAGGGGTAGTCCGTCCCATCGAAGGTAGGACACCGAGCAAAAACATTGGTCATACCTGCGATCGACATAACTAAAACTCCAGGTGGTTAAACCAAAATCACACAGAACAAGGTAGTACCTTGCTCTGATACCAATTGAAAGTGCGTTAAGTCGACTAAAGGGGGGTGAATAGGCGATCTTTATGAATTCTTCATAGAGGAATTTCTGGGTGAGGAAATTCCTGAGCGAAGAACTACTTGCAGCAGAATAAGTACTCAGAAGTAAACATAACAGAACATGAGCATGATCTTCATGATGAAATGAAAACAAGCACAGAGTACAGAAAGCGTAAGCATAGGATAAAACAGAATGAAGACAAACAGACTGAAGAAATTGAGTTGAGGAATTAGAGAAAGTCTTCAGTAAAAGTCTTCAAACAGATATGAACAAGCACACAACACAGAAATGAGGAAATGGAAGGGTTGAGGAAATGGAACCAGTTAGCTCAGTGAAGACAATGATTTGGTAGACCAGTTCCAACTGTTGTGATAGTTGTATGTCTGGTTAGGGCGGCTAGGTATTTAAACCTGAGGACACACAGTCCCGGACACCCAATCCTGAACACGCAGCTCAGGGCACTAAGTACTCATAGTATTCCCCTTGAGCTAAGGTCACACAGACCTCGCCCAATTACTCGTGGTAAGTCTTCAGGTGACTTCCAAACCTTCACAGACTCAGTCACTCGGCGATACACAATTTCCTCTTGGATGCTCTAGACCATGACGCCTAACCGTCTGGAAGATGCACAGTCTTCAAAGGTAACAAGCGTCGGATCCACGCAGGATCAATCTCTTCAGTGATGCTCAATCACTTTGGGTTTGAAGGTGTTTGGGTTCGGGTTTTCCTCACTTGATGATTTTTGCTCAAAGTCCTCGGAGGATGGGATGCTCTCAAATGACAAGTGTCAGTTTCTCTCGGAGCAGCCAACCAGCTAGTGGTTGTAGGGGGCGGCTATTTATAGCCTAGGGAGCAACCCGACATGATAAGACATAAATGCCCTTCAATGATATGACCGTTAGGTGGAAGGATATTTTGGGACAGCTGGCGCGTAGCACAACAACGGTCGGAAATTTGACTAACAAATTTCGCTGGGCTATCATGTTCCTCACTTGTAGGCAATTCGCACTGGTGAATTCCTAACTCCTAAGTCAGAACAAATTCCTCATAGACCAGAAGAGCTTCGTCTCTGTCACTGAAGAAATTTGACTGAACTGTATGAGATTTCCAATGGCTTCACTCGAAGGGATTGGTAGGTGTAGGATTTTGACTTGAGCATCACTTGGAAATTTTTCCTTAGTATTTCCTCGCCCCCCCTTTAACAGTACAGTGTTTCCTATGACTCAAGAAAGAGAAAATGAAACTACGAAAACAAAAGTCTTCACGCTTCATGTTCCTCGAATGAATACCAAGTCTTCAGGATCACACCAATTTCTTCACTTTCAAAGTCTTCAGAGATTCAAAGTCTTCAGTCGAAGAACTTCATTTTTAGGGGTCGTTTTTCTCTGTAAATATCAAACTCCTCATAGACTTATAGACCTGTGTACCTCACAAACGCATCAGTCCCTTAACCTATAAGTCTCCAATACACCAAAATCACTAAGGGGCACTAGATGCACTTACATTTATTTATCTTCATGTGTAAATGTTATAACACCAGGGAATGAGCTAAGATAGATATGAGGATACTAGAGACTCCAGGACCGCCTGAGAAGTTTATACCATCATCTGTACTATTGAAAATTTATCATAGCACATTTGTCAACTTTTATGCTACCGACTTCGTGACCTCTTGATCCACTTCTCCCTTTACTGCAGGGCTTGGTAGGTGGAACACAGTCACTCATCATTTGCGGTGCCTTTTGGTGCAAATAGTGGAAGTCATTTAGTTCTCATATATTCATGCCAAACTAAAATTAGCACACTGGTCAACTTCTACGCTACTTACTCCGTGATCGCCTGATCCCCTTCTCCCTTTGTTGCAGGGCTTGGTAGGAAGAACACAATCGACGACCATTTGCGGCACCCTTTGGTGCAAATAGTGGGAGCCTTTTAATAATCATATATTCATGCCAAGCTAAAATTCAGACATCCTTAGATAAACATCATTTCCTTTTCTTAGAGGATTGATTAGTGGTTTCTGAGTAGTGAGGATATGGCCATGGAAAATGTTGTAGTTCACATCTAAGTCTAAGTTGCATTGAATCATGCCTTATGTACCATGTCCATCCTAAAACATGTTATCAATGAATGCATAAGTATATGTTCAAAGCTTGTGGTTATAGTTGCTAGCGGCAATCTTTTTAATGGTGGTTTACCAATGCTTTTCATTTTAGTGTGTGTGTGTGTGTGTGTGTTACCCCGTGTGCATAAGTGTATATATTCTATATTACCGGAATGGATATGATTGGACCGAGTAGGATGCGTCAAGCTGCACTTCCTATCTATTATCAAGGCATCTACTATATGTCTAATATAGTTAACTACGTACTCTACTCCCATGCTTTGTGAAAGCATTGTAAATAATCTATTGTGTACTGCAATCATGCTTTGCTTTTGGTGCAACGACTTGAACATGTGCACTTTTGTTTGTCATGTAAGCCTATCAAATATAAATTGTGTCCTACAGAGTTTGTTATAATTGTCATTGAATTGTCAATAACTTATTGTGTGCTTTGATTTTGGTATAATGTCCTGAACTTATGCATTTTCCCTTTCATCACATGCATGATGCTATCAAATATGAAGTGTTCCCTACCGGGTTGGACATGGTTGTGGCCGGGGAGGGGGGGTGTTGTGGCAAGCTGCACTTCCTATCTAGTGAGCTATGGAGGGTAGAACCAAATGCCGCCCAACTCATCCAACTTTAGGTGGAAAAAGAAAGCCATCGATTTTGTTTTTTCTCACCCATCACCCTAAACTGAGGCTATCATTACTGTGGCCCTCATCTGTGTCATCTTCTACCTCCCGAACCGAACACCCAACACCATCTCTCACATCCTTCCCCCCTCTTCTGCTTCTCCTTTTCTTCTTTCTACCAGGGAGCAGCGGCCTCCTCTGCAAACCACTCTGACAAACTGTGAGGCTACTATATGAGCTCCGCCTAGAATTTGAGCCTAGTTGGATAGTGGGGCAACAAGTTTAAAGTATACCATTGGCATGACCTTAGCACATTTGGTAACGCACGTAGTTTTGCTCCTTATGAAGACAACTGAAGGGCATTTTATATTGGATAAATATCAAGAGAAAATAGTGGACGATACGATGAAAAGACGAGAAGAAGCAAAGCAATCGGTAAAAATAGAATTACATTGAAAAACCATATTGGTCGTCTTCTTCCTCGTCTGTGGAACACCCATTAGAGCTCAAAAAATGCATTGAACTGGGAGGTAGAGAAAAGAACATCTAAAAAAACTTGGTATACCTGCTTTGAAGCTCGCAATAGCCACTCGCTAGTAGAAATGAGATCTAGTGGTCATTGAAGGAACATTAGAGAGGGCATCATTACACGCCACCAATGCTTGCAAACCTTGACCACCAATCCAGAGGGTTTGAATAACTTGCTGCATGCCATAGAAAAGCTTGAAAGAAGAGGTCGAAATCGTAGCAACAAGAGCTACCCAATTGATTTCCTTGATTGGTCCACATGTTCCCTTGATTGGTCTACATGTTCTAATCCTTTGCTTGGGAGTCTTGCCTAATAGATAGATCTGATCGACCAGTGGTTGCCATGTTTGTCACCAAGTTTGTGAAAATATCATGCACATCATATTCAAGTGTTAACAAGCTACGAAGGTTTGGCAACAACAAGGGCTATCATAGATGACCCACAAGTATAGGGGATCAATTGTAGCTCTTTTCGATAAGTAAGAGTGTCGAACCCAAGGAGGAGCAGAAGGAAATGACAAGTAGTTTTTAGTAAGGTAGTGTCTGCAAGTGTTGAAATTGTAAGTAGCGAGTAGTTTGATGTCAAGGTAATTTGTAACGAGCAAGTAATGATAATTGTAACAAGTATGCAGCAAGGTAGCCCAAGAGGCAAAGGACAGGCCAAAACAGTTTCTTATAATGAGCAAAGCGTTCTTGATGGTACACGGAAATTTCCTCTAGTCACTTTCATCATATTGGTTTGATTTGTGATCGCTACTTTGATAATTTGATATGTGGGTGGACCGGTGCTTAGATGTTGTTCTTACTTGAACGAACCTCCTACTTATGATTAACCCTCCCGCAAGCATCCGCAACTACGAGAAAAGTATTAAGAATAAATTCTAATCATAGCATTAAACTCTAGGATCCGATCGGTCTCTTACGGAATAGTGCATAAACCGGGGTTTAAGTTTCTGTCACTCTCGCAACCCACCATCTATTTACTACTCCACAATGCATTCCCTTAGGCCCAAATATGGTGAAGTGTCATGTAGTCGACGTTCACATAACACCACTAAGGGAATAACAACGTACATACTATCAAAATATCGAACACATATCAAATTCACATGATTACTTGCAACATGATTCATCCCGTGACCTTAAGAACGAAGGTAACTACTCACAAACAACAAACATGCTCATGATCAGAGGGTATTAATATGCATAATGGATCTGAACATATAATCTTCCACCAAATAAACCATATAGTAATCAACACTACTAGTCACCCCCTAGCAACAATCTATAGTTTCAGTAACAAGATTGAATACAAGAGATGAACTAGGGTTTGAGATGAGATGGTGCTGGTGAAGATGTTGATGGAGATTGCCCTCCCCAAAATGGGAGAGTTCTTGTTGATGATGATGACGATGATTTTCCCCTCCAGGAGGGAAGTTCCCCCGGCAGAATCGCTCCGCCGAAGAGCAAACGTGCTCCTGCCCAAGTTCCGCCTCGAGGTGGCGGCGCTTCGTCGCGAAAGTCCTCCCCTTATTTTTTTTTAGATCAAAACTACTTATATACCTAAAGATGGGCACCGGAGGTGGGCCGAGGAGGCCACAACCCACCAGGGCGCGCCAGGGGGGCCTGGCGCGCCCAGGTGGGTTGTGCCCACCCGGTGGCCCCCCTCTGATGGTTATTGGCTCTAGTATTCCTCAAATAATTCATAAAAATTCTCCGTAAAGTTTCAGCTCATTTGGAGTTGTGCAGAATATGTGGCCTAACGTAACTTTTTCAGGTCCAGATTTCCAGCCGCCAGAATTCTCCATCTTGGTGTGTTTCTTGTAAATTATGAGATAAAAGGTATTAGAATTACTCCAAAAAGCATTATTATGGATAAAAACATTATAAATAACAGCAAGGAAACATGATGCAAAATGGACGTATCAATCATCGACAATGGAAGAAGTTGCCAAGGAAGGTATATCTGGTTCAGTTGCTCGAATTGCACCGGCCCAGGGATTGATATGGCTAATTAGTTCTTATGGGAATATGGTTCATTTGGTAGGAGAGGAGACAAGTGGTCCATGGTGATCGGGGCGTTGGCAATGGACTATTCAAGATCGAGCAAGCAACCTATTACACAACAGCTTGGATGGATATGCTCAAGAGAAGGAATGGTGAAAATTAACGTTGATGTATGCTTTGTTGAGGGCGCTGAAGCCGGAACAATCGAAGTCGGAATCCATGATGAGAAAGGAGGAAATGTGCAGGTGTGTTTTGTAGGAAACTAACACATGTGAAGATGCAGCTATGGTTGACGCTCATCCCCTTCGATATGGATTGGAGCTGGCACATTTTTCAGCATGCAAAAATCATTTCCTGGTCAGAGTACTTATAGTAAATGAACAACAGATTAAAAGAAGGACTGGAATTAAGGCGGCGGCGTGGAGGAGATGTGGGGGCCGGGTTGGGGAAAGCCAAGTACCATGCATAATCTATATGGTTTGTATTACCGATATCATCGGTTGCCATGGAAGCATGTGACGCCCCGGTGGCCACCATTCAAGCCATGATTTAAGAATACTTCTGGGACAACAAACTGAGCCTAACACTCCATTTTCTTTTATAAAGGTGCAAAATTATAGATATTATTTTACCTTTCACTGAAAGCATGCTACTGAACGAATTTTCCAATAAAAAATAGCAATTAATCATTGGAAGAAATGCCAAACCATATATACGCCTTCCATACACGTACCCCAGGAAACTTAATTTTCACATGCAAATATATCACAATTATAAAAGTATATGTTCTTTATACAAATATATCACAATTATAAAAGTAATTGGTGGTTACATAAAAATCTTTTCTTTCACATCTTAATTTTTAGATGTTAAAATAAAGGAGTAGTAACATGCAACCAGTATACGACGTCATACATCCTCCTCCTCCTCCTCCTCCTAGAGAGTGTTGGCACTTCTTTTCCCCTAAAAAAAGGTTTCCATTGCTAATTGCTAATGTCATTGAATAGCTTATAGTGTCGATGAAAATGTAGATCAAAATGAGAAACATCATGGACAATATAGTTGATCTCTTGTCCAAAATAGGTCTACCACTGGAAGTGGTCATAAAAATCGTATACAAGTCCATCTATGTCCACGAACCGAAGATTTTAGCTAGGTTGTAGAATATGATCGCTTAGGCGGCCGCCATGAGAGGTGAGAGAAAACCTAACTATGTTCTTTAGGCTAATGTGAAAATAAATCAAGGTGATTGCATGCTGTCTTGTTCCTCACCTGGATGGACAGTGGACAATGGATGATATATGATGGTTCAAGGGCACCGAGAGAAACAGAAAATCACCTATCGCTGGTACCAAGCCACATCCACGCCGTGCTACCAGTGGGCGTAGTTCATGAGAAGTTGTGCAAGGGTCCAGGGGCGGGCATGGACCTTGAGCTGATCAACTTCATTGTCGAAGAGTTTCTCGTCTCTGCCGTCCTCGAGGCGGTGCATGCAAATCCCTCGCTCCTGCGGCCGTTCGCCACCACCAATGTAGTAGATGCAGTTGCCTTCAACGCCAGGGAACTTGTCGGCGTCGACAGAAATGCATCGATCGCCGAGGAAGATCGCGTAGTTTCTGATGGTTTTGACCGTCCAAAGTTCTTTAGCCTCGACGTCAACACAGCACACCTCTAGGACTTCGCCTCGATCCTCGATCCTAGGGGCACGAACTAACAGAAGCTCCCCGTCGCAGTCGACGAGGAACGTGGGACTGCGCTGTCCCCAGTTGGCGGCGACGACAGTGGCGAGCCTGGGCTCCCGGCCGGAGTGGTCCTCCACAACCGCGACCGTCCCCGTCTCGTCGGCCGCGTATGCACGACCCTGGTATGCCAGCATGGAGCCGAAGGACTCGAGGTCCGGCTCGGGCGAGAAGAGCGTCACCCACTCGAAACCGCAGGTCGGGTCGAGGCACGCGGCGCTTTGGCTGCCCCAGAGGTAGAGCATCACCGGCGACGAGCCGGCCATGGTCACGCCTTTGTCGAAGCGACGCATGCCCATCAAATTCAAGGGGTAGAGAACGCGATGGCCGGTGAATGGGTTGAAGAGGCATATCTTGAGGCCTGACCTTGACGCCATCACATCCAGAACGAGGAGGCCGTCGGTCGTGGGAACGTAGTTGTAGGGTTTGGGAAGGTCCTTCCACAGGAAGCGGCCGGTTTGGACGTTGAGGAAGAGGTGGTGGCCAGATTCACTGTTCCCGCCTAGGAAGATCCATCCGCGGGGCCGGAAACGACTCTCACTCCCGCGAGGGTCGTCGGTGGCGGCGCGCCAGTTGCGGCACACCGCGCGGAGGGCTATGTAGTAGTCGATGTCGCTGGTGGCGAGGAAGACATCGGCGATGCGGGTGACGAGGTCGGAGGTAAGCGCCGATCAGTCCGCCGCAAGCCTGGGCTTGGCCATGGTGGGGGCGCGCGTGCGCTGGTGGTGGTTAGACCTGAGCTGCTGCCTGGAGCGGTGGTCGATCTCGCGCCCGCTGCTACGCCGGAGTATATATGAAACTCAGGTGAGGCGGCGGCGGCCGTGGGGAATCTGAAACCCTCTGACCGGTATTGTTCCAACTGATTTGGCAAGTAGAGCTGTTAACGCTCCAAATCAGCCCGGATATGCTAAGTCAATTGGTATCCAAACTCCCGTATCAAATTAGGATTACGCCTACTTCCAAAAAAAAAGTAAAAATAAATAGGCCCCGTGCCGGTGCATTTCAATTTTTTTTTGAGGGGCCCATGAAGTTCTTTTTTTAAACTAGAACTAGCAAACATGTCCGTGCGTTGCAACGGGAGAGAAAAAATTCACACGATATCCAAATAAGTTTGAATCAATACCCTGACATACGAGCGTCATCTATTTTAACACAATGACTCGCCATGTTGCGAACATGTTTTATAATTTGCGAACAATTATAAAATTACTAATATTTTTTTAACAACAACAACAATAGGCTAGAGGTGAAACCCATAAAATCTCGCGACCAACTCATGACTCTGGCACATGGATAACAAGCTTTCACACACCCCTGTCCATAGCTAGTTCTTTGGTGATACTCCAATCCTTCAGGTCTCTTTTAATGGACTCCTCTCATGTTAAATTCGGTCTATCCCGACCTCTCTTGACATTAAAATCACTAATATTTTTTAAAGCTGCGAAAAATTTATGATTTCCCACACCATTTTTGAATTCACAAACATTTTATGATTTCTCAAACATGTTTTTCAAAACTCGCAATGTTTTGAAATTTAAAAATCACGAATTAATTTAAAGAAGAAAAAAAGAAATGAGAAAAGAAAAGAAAAGACAAAAGACGTAATGACAAAAATAGGGGTCACGCCCTGCGGCCTGGCCCGTGAACGCGCACTGGGGGGGGGGGGGGGGGCATCACAAAAAGAGGGGAAAATGTGCAGAACCTGGGGATAAAAAGATTACACTCTAGCCAAATAAGTATGACTCAATACCTTGACATATGAGTGTTAAAAAAATACCTTGACATATGAGTGTCCTCATCTTTTTGCGTCCTCTATTTTGACAGAGTGACTCGCCATGTTGCCACTTATCTTTATTCCCACCCTCGTTGATGATGGATGCGATGTCCACGTGATCGCAATATAGTCGACTTGGTAAATCCCAAGGCAATGAGCTTGCCACTACATGACACACTTTAAAAGCAAATCTCACCAACCACAAACTTGCAATTTTTTTGAGTTTTTTCAATATTTTCTAAAATCTCATGGACATTTTTGTCAGATTCACGAATTTGTCTTGAATACACGATTATTTTTTCAAAAATCATATACATGGTTTTACCTCCCGACATTTTTTTTCCAAATTGTGGTTTTTTTAATAATTTGCGAACACTTTTGAAAAATCAATTATATTTTTGAAACTGCAAAAATTTTATGATTTCCCACACATTTTTGAAATCACAAACATTTTATGATTTGTCGAACATGTTTTTAAAAATTCACAATCTTTTGAATTTTGGAAATCTCAAATTAATTTAAAGAAGGAAAAAACAAAAAAAAAGAAATGAGAAAAAAAAAGCAGAAGACGAAATGCAAAAGAAAAGAAAAAAAGTGGCGCCACGCCCTGTGCGCCGGCCCACTTAACGCGCACTGGGTGGGTAGGGACGTGCCTGACAAAAAAGTTGGTGAAATATGCGGCACTTGGAGATCGAACCCTGATGTCCAGGGTAGAACAGAGAGGATTTAGCCACTGTGCTGTCTCCATGCATTTGATATGTATTCAGCATCATCATCTTAAAACTGAGTGCGGCGGCGAATTTGGTGGAACCGAAATTTTGTCAACTTATGGGGTAAATTAAATGACGTACCACCAGAAGCAATAGGTGCTTTATTAGTAGGTAAAGATAAAGATATCAAGCAAACTGCCCAAAAACGCGAGGCTGCTTTCGGACGCCCGCCTGAGGCCGTAAATCCTTGGATCCGCCCGCGCGCTACGGCCTGTTCCTCCGACCCCACCACCGCCCCCCATACGGCTAACTCAATTAGTATCCAAACTCCCGTATCAATTTTTTTGAGGGAGTAGCCAAGCTTTATTCATGAAAAGCCACATTAAGTGGAATACATCTGTGGTCATGGGGTTGGCCTAGCCAAATATATCGCTCCGGACCTGACGAAAAAGCATGCTTGGCTAATCTATATGTCTCTACATTAACGACACGACCTTCAAAGACAAAAACACAATTTAAAGAAGAAACTCTATTGTGAATCTCAAATATAATGGCACCACTGTTTCCCCGACTTTTTCTGTTAATCGCTTCCACTACACCTTTGGAGTCTGAAGCAACGACTAGGTTGTGGATGTTAAGATCCTGAGCCAGAGCGAGGCCTTCCCGACAAGCAATCGTTTCCAGAATTTCAGAGTCGTCTACTCCTGCTATCACGAGAGCCGAGCTCCCTAAGTAAGCACCTGTTTCATCCCGGCATACAGCAGCAACTGATCCTCCCAGACCCTTCCGACACGCGGCATCAACATGAATTTTTGCATGACCATGTGGTGGAGCTTTGGGCCGCTGGATTGTTGTAGTAGATGTCGGAGTTGCGCGTTGCTGTTGTTTCTGTGGTTCTGCCAGCATTTTCAGCTCAACAAGGTATCTATTTATGAATCCGTGGATAGCTTGTGGACTTTGGAATATGCCTTCATGTATAGCTTTCCTTCGAGCCGCCCAAATCGCCCATAGTGTTAACGCTAGCTTCACAAAAGCCTCATGTGATAGAGAGTCAATCAGAGTGAATAGCCAATGCTTAGCATGTGGTTCAGTGATAGTCGCTAGGGTTAGCGCTAGCTCATCATCCACCATAGCCCATGTGCATCTTGACATTGTGCATTCCAGGAGGGAGTGTCTCCATGAATCCGGCACCCCGCATAGCCCACAAGCACTGGAGTCTGACATGTGCCTATGTGTACGAACATCATTAGTTGGTATAGAATGTTTGGATAGTGTCCAAATAAACATACGTACTTTCCCAGGAACTTCTGTTTTCCATAATCTCTTCCATTGCGCTTCTTCTGCTGCCAAATTAGATGAGCCCGACCTATTTTCCAACCATAATTCCCGCCGTTGCCTTGTGCTGACAAGCATGCGATATGCGGATTTGACCGAGAAAGTCCCATTCTTCTCATAGCTCCAACTCCAAAAATCACTTACATTCATTGTGCAAAGAGGGATACCCAGTATGATCTTCGCGTCCATATTAAGGAAAGACGTTTGGATTTTCTGTTTATCCCAGGTGGCCGATGTCATGTCAATCAATTCAGAGACAAAAGTCGGTGGGTCAGTACTCAAGCAACCATAGGGCATCTTCATCTCTAGTCTAGGTAACCAGTTATCCTCCCAGACTCGCGTGCTTTCTCCATTGCCAATGCGACGGAATCAGCCCCTGTTGCAATATATCACGTCCTTCAATTATAGCTCTCCAAACCTGGCTTGGGCCATTGCCTAGTTGAGCGTTCAAGATCATACCGTCCGGGTAGTATATACCCCTCAGCAACCTCGCGCACATACTCTCCGGATGCTATAATAGATGCCAAGCCTGCCTAGCGAGCATTGATAAGTTGAACAACTCAAAATCCTTAAAACCAAGGCCCCCCATACTTTTCGGTTGGGTCATCTCTTTCCATGACACCCAATGGGGCTTTCTTTTGCCATCTCTGCTCCCCCACCAAAACTTTCTGATGAGTTTGTTAAGGTGTTCACAAAGCCCTCGGGGAAGTTTGAAACAAGACATTGAATACACTGGCACTGGCTGGGCTACTGATTTCACAAGTACTTCTTTTCCTGCCGACGACATAGTTGTCTCTATCCACCCCTGGACCTTGCTCCACAACCTATCTTTCAAGTATTTGAAAGAGCCATTCTTGTTGTTTCCAATACCAGAAGGCATCCTGAGATATTTTTCATTGAGCGTTTCATTGGGCACATTCAAAGTTGTTTTTATTGCCTCCCGAACACTGTCCGGCACCCCCTTACTGAAATATATCGATGACTTTGTGTTGTTGATTCTCTGTCCCGATGCCTGACAATAGAGTTCAAGAACCCGGTTCACCTCAGTATCACCCGTACCATTTGCCTTGAAAAAACAGCAGGCTGTCATCAGCGAATAAGAGATGGTTAACCGGTGGCACCGACGGTGCCACCTTCAGCCCCTCCAAATTGGATGACTCACTTCTCGATTTTAACAGGCACGACAGGCCCTCTGCTGCTATCAAGAACAAGTACGGAGATATTGGGTCCCCCTGCCTTATACCTCTTGAAGGCTTAAAACTTTCAATCTTCTTCCCACTAAAAAGTACAGAAAAATTAACAGTGGAAACAAGACTCATCACAATATCCACCCACTGAGCCGAGAATCCCAGCTTTAACATAATGGCTCACAGATAATCCCACTCAACTCTGTCATAGGCCTGCATCATGTCAATATTTAGGGCACAAGATTGATGTTTCTTTGCTTTGTTCCGTTTCATGAAATGTAGACATTCATAGGCCATGATTATGTTGTCAGTGATCATCCTACCTGGCACAAAGGCAGACTATCCTCGGAGATTATATCCGGTAGTATAAGTTTAAGCCTGTTTGATATCACCTTTGACGCTATCTTATAAAGTACATTGCATAAACTGATTGACCGGAATTGAGACAGAAGTGTTGGGGTTTTCACCTTTGGAATAAGCACCAAAGTAGTGTCATTAATGCTCTCGTCCGACTCTTTCCCCTCTACAATTTTTAAAACAGCTTTAGTTACCTCGTCTCCGCAAACATCCCAGTGGCGCTGGAAAAAATGAGCTGGGAAGCCGTCGGGGCCCGGTGCTTTTGTAGGAAACATTTGAAACAATGCGGCCTTGATCTCTTCTGCAGTATATGGGGCGTTCAAACCCTCATTCATCTCCTGTGAGACCTTCCTGGGCACAATATCCAGCACCTGGTCCATACCTTGGACTCCTTGAGATGTGTACAATTCTTTGTAGAACCCGGTAGCCATTGTTTCCATCTCACTGGCGTCCGTTGCCATTTGTCCATCCGGCCGATGTAGGGATTTGATTTGATTCTTCCTCCTACGCCTGCTCACCCTTAGATGAAAAAACAGGTGTTCTTGTCACCATGCATTAGCCACTCAACCCTGGCTCTCTCTGTCACCACAAAATGTCCTCGCGGTGAACAAGTTCTACCAAGTTATCCATAGTTTTTACTTCAGCAGACGAAGGGCCAGATCTTCCTCGGGAGTCCCGCTGTTGGGGAACGTAGTAATTTCAAAAAATTTCCTACGCACACGCAAGATCATGGTGATGCATAGCAACGAGAGGGGAGAGTGTGATCTACGTACCCTTGTAGACCGACAGCGGAAGCGTTATGACAACACGGTTGATGTAGTCGTACGTCTTCACGGCCCGACCGATCAAGCACCGAAACTACGGCACCTCCGAGTTTTAGCACACGTTCAGCTCGATGACGATCCCCGGACTCCGATCCAGCAAAGTGTTGGGGAAGAGTTCTGTCAGCACGACGGCGTGGTGACAATCTTGATGTTCTACTGTCGCAGGGCTTCGCCTAAGCACCGCTACAATATTATCGAGGATTATGGTGCAAGGGGGCACCGCACACGGCTAAGAAAACGATCACGTGGATCAACTTGTGTGTCTAGGGGTGCCCCTGCCACCGTATATAAAGGAGCAAGGGGAGGAGGCCGGCCGGCCCTATAGGCGCGCCAAGGAGGAGTCCTCCTCCTAGTAGGAGTAGGACTCCTACTAGGAGGGGGAAGGAAGTGGGGAGGGAGAAGGAAAGGGGGGCGCCCCCCCCCCCTCTCCTAGTCCAATTCGGACCAGGGGGAGGAGGCGCGCGGCCCACCCTGGCTGCCCTTCTCTTTCTCCACTAAGGCCCATATGGCCCATTACTTCTCCCCGGGGGGGGGGGGTTCCGGTAACCCTCGGGTACTCCGGTTTTCTCCGAAATCACCCGAAACACTTCCGGTGTCCGAATATAGCCGTCCAATATATCAATCTTTATGTCTCGACCATTTTGAGACTCCTCGTTATGTCCGTGATCACATCCGGGACTCCGAACTAACTTCGGTACATCAAAACTCATAAACTCATAATATAACTGTCGTCGAAACCTTAAGCGTGCGGACCCTACGGGTTCGAGAACAATGTAGACATGACCGAGACATGTCTCCGGTCAATAACCAATAGAGGAACCTAGATGCTCATATTGGCTCCTACATATTCTACGAAGATCTTTATCGGTCAGACCGCATAACAACATACGTTGTTCCCTTTGTCATCGGTATGTTACTTGCCCGAGATTCGATCGTCGGTATCTCAATACCTAGTTCAATCTCGTTACCGGCAAGTCTCTTTACTCGTTTCGTAATACATCATCTCGCAACTAACTCATTAGTTGCAATGCTTGCAAGGCTTATGTGATGTGCATTACCGAGAGGGCCCAGAGATACCTCTCCGACAATCGGAGTGACAAATCCTAATCTCGAAATACGCCAACCCAACATTTACCTTTGGAGACACCTGTAGAGCTCCTTTATAATCACCCAGTTACGTTGTGACGTTTGGTAGCACACAAAGTGTTCCTCCGCAAACGGGAGTTGCATAATCTCATAGTCATAGGAACATGTATAAGTCATGAAGAAAGCAATAGCAACATACTAAACGATCGGGTGCTAAGCTAATGGAATGGGTCATGTCAATCACATCATTCTCCTAATAATGTGATCCCGTTAATCAAATGACAACACATGTCTATGGTTAGGAAACATAACCATCTTTGATTAATGAGCTAGTCAAGTAGAGGCATACTAATGACGTTTAGTTTGTCTATGTATTCACACAAGTATTATGTTTCTGGATAATACAATTCTGGCATGAATAATAAACATTTATCATGATATAAGGAAATAAAATAATAACATTATTATTGCCTCTAGGGCATATTTCCTTCAGTCTCCCACTTGCACTAGAGTCAATAATCTAGATTACACAGTAATGATTCTAACACCCATGGAGCTTTGGTGCTGATCATGTTTTGCTCATGGAAGAGGCTTAGTCAACGGGTCTGCAACATTCAGATCCGTATGTATCTTGCAAATCTCTATGTCTCCCACCTGGACTAGATCCCGGATGGAATTGAAGCGTCTCTTGATGTGCTTGGTTCTCTTGTGAAATCTGGATTCTTTGCCAAGGCAATTGCACGAGTATTGTCACAAAAGATTTTCATTGGACCCGATGCACTAGGTATGACACCTAGATCGGATATGAACTCCTTCATCCAGACTCCTTCGTTTGCTGCTTCCGAAGCAGCTATGTACTCCGCTTCACATGTAGATCCCGCCACAACGCTTTGTTTAGAACTGCACCAACTGACAGCTCCACCGTTTAATGTAAACACGTATCCGGGTTGCGATTTAGAATCGTCCGGATCAGTGTCAAAGCTTGCATCAACGTAACCATTTACTATGAGCTCTTTGTCACCTCCATATATGAGAAACATATCCTTAGTCCTTTTCAGGTATTTCAGGATGTTCTTAACCGCTGTCAAGTGATCCACTACTGGATTACTTTGGTACCTCCTTGCTAGACTTATAGCAAGACACACATCAGGTCTGGTACACAGCATTGCATACATGATAGAGCCTATGGCTGAAGCATAGGGAACATCTTTCATTTTCTCTCTATCTTCTGCATTGGTCGGGCATTGAGTCTTACTCAATTTCACACCTTGTAACACAGGAAAGAATCCTTTCTTTGCTTGATCCATTTTGAACTTCTTCAAAATTTTGTCAAGGTATGTGCTTTGTGAAAGTCCAATTAAGTGTCTTGATCTATCTCTATAGATATTAATGTCCAATATGTAAGCAGCTTCACCGAGGTCTTTCATTGAAAAACTCTTATTCAAGTATCCCTTTATGCTATTCAGAAATTCTATATCATTTCCGATTAGTAATATGTCATCTACATATAATATCAGAAATGCTACAGAGCTCCCACTCACTTTCTTGTAAATACAGGCTTCTCCAAAAGTCTGTACAAACCAAATGCTTTGATCACACTATCAAAGCGTTTATTCCAACTCCGAGAAGCTTGCACCAGTCCATAAATGGATCGCTGGAGCTTGCATACTTTGTTAGCTCCCTTTGGATCGACAAAACCTTCCGGTTGCATCATATACAACTCTTCTTCCAGAAATCCATGAAGGAATGCAGTTTTGACATCCATCTGCCAAATTTCATAATTATAAAATGCGGCAATTGCTAACATGATTCGGACAGACTTAAGCATCGCTACGGGTGAGAAGGTCTCATCGTAGTCAATCCCTTGAACTTGTCGAAAACCTTTTGCGACAAGTCGAGCTTTGTAGACAGTAATATTACCGTCAGCGTCAATCTTCTTCTTGAAGATCCATTTATTCTCAATTGCTTGCCGATCATTGGGCAAGTCAACCAAAGTCCATACTTTGTTCTCATACATGGATCCCATCTCAGATTTCATGGCTTCAAGCCATTTTGCGGAATCTGGGCTCACCATCGCTTCTTCATAGTTCGTAGGTTCATCATGATCTAGTAGCATGACTTCCAAAACAGGATTATCGTACCACTCTGGTGCGGATCTTACTCTGGTTGATCTACGAGGTTCAGTAGTATCTTGTTCTGAAGTTTCATGATCATCATCATTAGCTTCCTCACTAATTGGTGTAGGTGTCACAGAAACTGGTTTCTGTGATGTACTACTTTCCAATAAGGGAGCAGGTACAGTTACCTCATCAAGTTCTACTTTCCTCCCACTCACTTCTTTCGAGAGAAATTCCTTCTCTAGAAAGTTTCCGAATTTAGCAACAAAAGTCTTGCCTTCGGATCTGTGATAGAAGGTGTATCCAATAGTTTCCTTTGGATATCCTATGAAGACACATTTCTCTGATTTGGGTTCGAGCTTATCAGGTTGAAGCTTTTTCACATAAGCATCGCAGCCCCAAACTTTGAGAAACGACAACTTTGGTTTCTTGCTAAACCACAGTTCATAAGGCATCGTATCAACGGATTTTGATGGTGCCCTATTTAACGTGAATGCGGCCGTCTCTAGAGCATATCCCCAAAACGGTAGCGGTAAATCAGTAAGAGACATCATAGATCACACCATATCTAGTAAAGTACGATTACGATGTTCGGACACACCATTACGCTATGGTGTTCCGGGTGGCGTGAGTTGCGAAACTATTCCGCATTGTTTCAAATGTACACCAAACTTGTAACTCAAATATTCTCCTCCATGATCAGATCGTAGGAATTTTATTTGCTTGTTACGATGATTTTCAACTTCACTCTGAAATTTGAACTTTTCAAACATTTCAGACTTATGTTTCATTAAGTAGATATACCCATATCTGCTTAAGTCATCTGTGAAGGTGAGAAAATAACAATATCCACCACGAGCCTCAACATTCATCGGACCACATACATCTGTATGTATGATTTCCAACAAATCTGTTGCTCTCTCCATAGTACCGGAGAACGGTGTTTTTGTCATCTTACCCATAAGGCACGGTTCGCAAGTACCAAGTGATTCATAATCAAGTGGTTCCAAAAGTCCATCAGTATGGAGTTTCTTCATGCGCTTTACACCGATATGACCCAAATGGCAGTGCCACAAATAAGTTGCACTATCATTATCAACTCTGCATCTTTTGGCTTCAACATTATAAATATGTGTGTCACTACTATCGAGATTTAATAAGAATAGACCACTCTTTAAGGGTGCATGACCATAAAAGATATTACTCATATAAATAGAACAACCATTATTCTCTGATTTAAATGAATAACCGTCTCGCATCAAACAAGATCCAGATATAATGTTCATGCTTAACGCTGGCACCAAATAACAATTATTTAGGTCTAATACTAATCCTGAAGGTGGATGTAGAGGTAGCGTGCCGACCGCGATCACATCGACTTTGGAACCATTTCCCACGCGCATCG